>NW_019384993.1:293355-302057 GCF_000671375.1 Centruroides sculpturatus | reverse complement strand
CAAAAACACAGGTAACTTACAAAAAGTTAGTTTATATCCCTACTATTTTTGAAAACATCCAAAAGATCTTAACACCATATAACATTATTTTAGCTCCCACACTAAACAATAAAATCAAAAATTCCTTAAAAATCAATGAACAAAGTAATAGTAACACAGACATTTTACTTAATAACAATCTAGTCTACAGCTTTGCCTGTACTTGTCATCCTAAATTCTATTACATAGGTGAAACCAGTAGAGTACTAAAAACCCGGATAAATGAACATATTAGAGCCATAAAATATAATTACATCAACTCTGCAGTTGCTACTCATTGCAACCAAACTGGCTGTGAAATCTCACCCGACAGCATCAAAATACTTAAAAGGGAAAAAAACATTTTTAAAAGGAAATTCTACGAACATATCGAAATTATTAAAACTAAAGAAACACACAGAATGAACTTAAATACTGGTACTGTCATAAATGACATCTGGCAGCCTTTCCTAAGATGCAAAGCCCATTAAAGTTGTCCTACCATCCTCCCACCTTAACCCCCACTGTGCAATTCCCACCAACCTCTGTATATGTTACAAGGATCCCTCACTTCTTTGTAACATCTTCCATCAGACCTGTCCTCTACACATCTCTTCTGTATTTGTCACATCCTACAGGTATTCCGTTAATTTTTCATAATTTACACCTTTTTAATATACACTTTTTTAGTTTTGTGCATACCACTTTTTATTTTAACACACATTATACTATCCTCAGGTGCATGTATATTGATCTGATAGCACTATTTGCTCATTCCTCCTCCCGTGTTTAAATATGTGTATATATATCTTATGTGTAATACCAGCTTAATGGTCACTATCTCAGGTAATTGTATTTTATCATATAAATCACTGTACGCGTATACTAATTTTTTAAATGAATTCTGTAAATTTTGATACCTGTAACCAATTTGATAATTATGTAATAATAATAGGACTGAAGAGGGGCATTAAGCCCGAAATGCATATCAGTCCAAGTCAATAAAGCAACCTTTTTCCTCTTAAAGTGTTCCTGTATGATACATTCTCAACAGCAGCATTGTGCTAACCAAACACATTATTTTAATTCATTACATAAAAGACGATAGGCGAATAATCACTCTTAAGATTAGTTTTATTTACAACTAGCTATTACCCATGTGGATTTTGCAAGCAAACCCCATTTATATTCATCATTTTAACAACCATAGTAATTGTTATATAACACCTACTGCTGAGAATGATGAGAATTGCTGAGAATCAAACGAACTGTTTTCAATTTGATCGATTTTCTGTGTTTACAATTGTTCTATAATCGAACTGATATGCAATAACAAATTCGAATTTTAAATGGTTTGAACATTTGGTTAAAAAATCAAAATATATAAAAATAATTATAACAATGTCTGAAATGTTAGCAATTTAATACTCCTAAGTACTCAATGAAGACTAAACGTAATTAAAAACAAAAAATTGAATCTAAAATATTTCAGTAGAAGTCATTCTTCTGGTTAAGCCTTAATCCTCTCCCCCGCAGGGGAGTTTCGAAAAATCCTTTTTAGTGTGCGTTTTCATGATGTACCCTAACTGTGTACAAAATTTCACCTCAGGTTCAGCAGTTTGCTCTGGGCAATGATGAATCAATCACTGTCAGTCAGGACAAGTAATTTTATATATTTAGATTGAAAGAAAATAATCCTTTCACTTGACTCAACCTATGAAATAGATCTAAAATTTATAAAACTAATTCGTATGCAGAAACAAAATGTTAATTACAAATTATATTTAAGGTTAAAATTACAAATTTACTCCATTTATTATGTTTATTTGATAAAATTAAAACTTTTTTTGCACAATTCCTAAGAATAAACAATTGCTTATAACAAAGTCCAATTGCCTGTTATTAAATTGTCAAAAAGCTGCAAATTACATACAACTCAAATTGGATGATAACTGTTATTTTAGACGTACTTTATTATATCATTTCCTGTCTATACAATCTAAAGATAACATTATTAGTATAGAATGAAGATAAGATAAAAATAGCAGCTTTTCATTGAAATTATTGTTGCATTAATTAAAACACATTTAAATCAAAATATGAAATTATTATTTGCTGGTACAATTATTCAAAAGATGATGTAAAAATATTTACCATAAACAAGTACACAATGAGTTACATGAAACAGTACACATACAGGATGTAACACAATCCAGAAACAATAATTGAATCTAAGTTAAAATTGCATTATCAAATGCTTTAAATCAGGGGTGTCCAACCTTTTTGTTTCTCTGGGTTGCATTGGAAGAAGTCAAGGAGTTTTGGGCCACAAGTACATATAATATATACTTGTGGCCCAATATGGAAGTATATTTTAGGATTAACATGTCTAGATTATAATAATGAGTATTAAATCTTTATCGCAAAAAAGGATATTTTAAAAAATTACTTCTACAGACACTTTCAATTTTTACTTAGAAATAGATAAATTCATTTATTATAAAAGAGACAAATGAAAATTTATTTGAAAAACACAAATATTTGTTTTATTTGGGNATCGAAAAAAAGGATATTTTAAAAAATTACTTCTACAGACACTTTCAATTTTTACTTAGAAATAGATAAATTCATTTATTATAAAAGAGACAAATGAAAATTTATTTGAAAAACACAAATATTTGTTTTATTTGGGTTTCTAATTAATAAAAAGTGACAAAACACCATTTTAAAGGTGCATTTTCATTCAAATAATACAGTATATTTATAAATAAAATGTAACCCAAGAAGTAGCCAATGCACAAAATGATAATTTCTACGTCAAACAAAAAAAAGTAGCCACATTTGGTGCAATGTAGCCAAATCTTGCAACGTTGGAAGAAATACTATTAATAAATAAAGCTGGAGTTGTGACTCAAAGGATAATAGACCCACATGTGGGGAAAGGAGAAAAGATAAAGAAATGAGAAAGGTTGGAAAATTAAGGGTCAATATTTGCATAACATAAGATCTATTTAACTTTTCTCACTACTTTTTATCTTTTGTCCTTTCCCCAAATTTGGGTCTATAATTCTTTGAGTCACAACTCCAGCTTTATTTAGTAATCCATCCTCATTCAAACATCTCCAAGAATTTGAAAATATTTCTTTTCCACTCAAAAATAAAATATGAATAAAGGTTTACGACTTTGTGAAACTTCTTTTTTGAGTTTATGCCGTTGAAATAAATAAATAATAATGAAATTAAAACATTTGTTGGTTTTGTTTACACGTTTATTGGGCCGCATTGGAACTTGCCTTGGGCCGCATGCGGCCTGCAGGCTGGACACCCCTGCTTTAAATGGTCATTTTATTACTTTTTTTCTTTATTCAAATTATTTTTGTTAACTTAATATAGTTTTTACCTCACTTAGTTACAGAAATCTTGTAAATGCAATAACCCAGTGTTTTTCAAAAAGAAAAAGACATGTGTTTGTAGGTCCTACACTACAATAAAAAAACTACAATTTCAGTGAGAAGGCTGTGCTTGTTTATTTTACAGTACAATTGGTTTTTCGATGGATATTTAGGTCTCAATAGAAAGAAAATTAAATACGTAGTTTTTAAAATCACTGATATAGTTTTAATATGGCCCTAGGGGTTGCCAGAATTTTTTAACTTGTAAAGGGGTTGTGTATTCAAGAAGGCTGAAAAACACTGCAATAACAAATGTCAGATTTCTTGATTTTTATGTAATATCTACTTGCATTAAAATATTGGAATTTTGTAAACTTTGTTTGAAAATCAATAAATTTTATTATTGATTATCAATAGCTTAAAACACTAAAGAGAAACTTTATGCATAAATATTTGAGCTGAAATATTAATCGATCATCTACTTCTAACACAAAGCAAAACAAAAGTTTTATATTATACAATATAACATTTTTTCAACTTATTACACAGTAAAATGCAACTGCAAGATTTGCAAAAACTGACGTATTTCATAATTTTATGCATATTTAAATTGATAGAAAACTTCATTGTCGCAAATAATATTGGACTTGATACCAATTTTTCCTTAAATGGATAAAAATATTCCATCATTTAGTGAAATATACAGGGTGTCTAAGTTAAAAGTTTCAGAACTTCTAAGAGGGGTACAGTGCATTCCCACGACTCAGAATCATATAGCAATGCAGGGTTGGAAATGCTTTCCTGAAGCGGTGATGTACACAGAAACAGCTAACCTCTGGTGCAGGCTAGCAAAGAAATTATGGCTGGGAATACACCCCATCGGATATTGTTACACATACAAGTGCCGTGCGGCTGGCCCACTACAATCTACATATCCATACACCAAATACATATCGGCTAACTCTGCATCCTTGTGTGAAATGACAATTTCCTGCAAGAACGCTTGGAACTTTTGCGCAATCTACCGTGTCAGGAAAGCATTTCCGATCCCACATTGCTATATGATTCCAAGTCGTCGGGATGCACCCTAACCCTTTTAGAAGTTCTGAAATGTTTAACTGAAACACCCTGTATAATTATGAATTTTAGCCAGTTAAAATCTTGTAATTTCTATTGTAGAATATTGTTTTATTTTTATTTATTTATTTATTTTTATTTCTCAAAAGACACTGTGGTCAGGTTGGTTTAATGATAATATATAAAATCCAACAATGATATAAATAATTTAGAAGTACATTATTGAATATGATTTTATATTTAAAAAAAGTTTGTTGCTAAATGGCTACATTGTGTATTGGAGGTAAAACATAAGATAATCAATATGAAAATTTTTGAAACATTGTTATTTTTGTTGAAACAAAATCCAATTCCACATTTTGTATGAGAAAAACCCTTACTTTGGATATTTACAACATGTATGACTAATGTGATCACTTCTAATATCCCAAAAAAAGGAGGCTCAAATTGAGCTAGGCATTTGAAAGAAGAAAAAAATTCTCTATTTTACATTGAATTTCATACTCTATTCTCTACTGTTCAATAGAGAATGAAATTCAAAATAAGAATACAGAAACATTTAGTAGTCATACTTTCTATCTTGCAAACTATTTGCAATCTCCATATGAAATTTAGCTTGATCTAACATTTCATTAGCTTGTTTTCCTTTATGCTGTTGAGTCCTTTTGAATAACAAACAAGAATTTACCATTACCAGGTTGAGCATATTATAAAAGAAGTCTAATATACCATTTTCTACTTCAATTTTATTTTACAAGGGCGGTTTTTTTCAAGCTCAAATGGTCCATATAACAGACAAATTCATTTTGTTATTTACACTTATTACCAAAAGTTAGGGACAAACATAGTTACTTTTCAACATAATCACTGTGAAAATTGAGGAATTTGTCATATCTGTGGCTGAGCTTTTCCATCCCCTTGTCATAGAATGTTGCTGCCAGTGAACTGAGATGGCCTTAACAACGTTTTGAAGATCGTCCTTAGTCTCAAACCTCTGCTAGCCACGTTTTCAGTTCAGGAAAGAGATGGACGTCTTCAAACATCAACAAGTTCCAAGCTGGGTGGAAGTCTTCACCACCTTAAACACCCAGCATATAGCCCCGATTTAGCACTGAGAAACTTCCACTTCTTTCCTGAACAGAAAAATGTTTCTTCCTTTTTTAAGATAATTCTAGTTAATTATCTAAGTACAGAGTACCCCTAAAGCATAATAATGATAAGAAATGGAGATAAATGAATGACCTCAGTTTTCTTTCCACGAATGAATTGCCAAAAATAGAAAATAGAGAAAAAAATGTACAATACCCAAGACAAACACTGAGATACAAGAAAGATAAAGTTTGAACAACTTGCCAAGTGATTGGATGATTGTTTTACTGCCTCAGTGAACCAAACTTGAATCCAGGTTGGCTCAAATTTTTATGAGTTGATTCAGATATGTTAGTCCTTTTCATTTGTTGCTTAGTTATCCCTGCTGTGGGCATGCCAATTCAATAATTGATATGTGAAACATCATCTAATAATCACAGAATGGAAAATGCCATAGCTAAACAAAATTGCTTGTAATTTTAAATTGTGTTAAATATTTATCCACATTGAGATGCATAAAAAATAACAACACTGAAAAATATACTATACATTCCTGCTTTTTCTAGCTTATTCATAGCTACATATTATATATCAGTAGCATTTGTATCTTTTCAGAAATAAATATTAAAAACATAATATGAAATTCACTGTTTTGATTATTATTGTATGATCTATATTATAAATATATTACAATTTTTACATATATACATACATACATACCTTTCTTTGCTTTTATAAGGCGTTTCCCAATATCTAATGTGACATAAGCAGTACCATTTAAGACAATATCTATTATAGTTTTCCATGCGTTTGGCGAAAGCCTTTCTGTAGGAGAAATAAAATTCCCTGCAGCATTATTGATGATGATATCCGGAAGACCCAGTTCGGACTCGCACCGATCTATGGCCAATTTTACGGCTTCGGGATCACGTACGTCTGCGGAAATGGGAATCACCTAAAGCTTTTTAAGCAATTTTATGCAGTTACAAAAATAGCTTAAATTTAAATTACCTTTTGTTTTGTCATATTTGTGATTTCTTCTGCTGTCTTCTGCAAAATATCCAGTTTCCTTTAAAAAATTAAATACTTTTTTTCACAAATGTAAATTCTATTCAAAAATATAGTTTCTGGCAGTAAAAAGACAATTAGAAAACAAAAGCACTTAAAAAAATAATACAAAGTATGATTTATTCAACCATATTCTAGTAAAATTAACTGACTGACAGTTCAAACGGCAGGCAATTAGGTGTATTTTTGTGCTATAAGGAAACTGAGAAAAATTTTTGAGGACCTAGCAAAGTTAAGTGGTTGGGCTCCATTCCTCATTGCAAGTCTAGTTAAATCTGCTTTTGGCAAAAATAGAGGACCTTCTTAAGGACAGTAGAGCAGACAGAAAAAATACTGGAGAATCCTGATTATCTGAGATAATGTGGAGGAATGTGCAATCCGAGATAACTGAAAATAGAATAAAAATATGTATTGTTGTAGTTATGTTTTAATATGAACAATTTGTCTTGTATTGAAGTTATATGATAAAACATAAAAGAAAGAAATCATTCTGTAACACGTTATCATTTTGAACTTTGTTTTACATATTACAATATAAGAAAAGTGTTTTCGCTTACAGGTTTACCTCAAATAATGCAGAACCTCAGTTAATCAAGGCTTAGCTAATAAGGGTTCTACCATAGTAATAAAATGCTTCTGAAGATATAAAACTAATTTTGTCTTGATCAAATATATCTAATATTGCAGATTAAAAAGCAATCAAAACTAACTACAATTTATATAAGTATAACACCCATTGCAAAGCCTGATATGTTTATAGAAGCATCACCAAACGTCTAAATAATTGGGCTATAATTTTGCTTAAATGAAAGGTTTATAATGCATTTAGACTTTACTATTGAGCTATTTAATACTTGTAGATTATGAAAAATCCAAATTTTCAGATTAATATATTTTTTCTATGTAATTCTTTTAAATAAAATTAACTTAGATAATATATAAAATACATGTTTATATATATAATTATCACACAGCAATGCATACAAAGTTGACACAAAGTGCTATGTTGGTATTACCAACATAGGTCTGATCATAGTATATAATCAGACTAAAATATTATTATTAAAATGGTAGAATATATTATTTTCCATAGATTATAATTTCTTTTTTTGTGTAGTTTATATACAGAGATGAATCAACAATCTTATCAGACTTGATTCTTACTTAGCATATATTAAAATTCTACAAAAATATTTTTGCATAATAGTTCAAATATTTGGCAATTATGAATTTATAAAATAATGTTTTGAAACATTTTGTGAATTCTATAATTATAAAATTATAGGTGCTGAGATTATTTGAATGCTAGTGATGTTTTTTGATGTGAATGCACTATGTGACAAATAATTTTGAAGGATAAAGGTTGATAATGTTATAAAATATATTCAACAATAAGAAATCTATGGCCAATTTCTGAACATTATACACCAGATTCAAGGATCCTAAAGTTATCTATGTGTAATAAAAATTTCACAAGTTCAAAAGAAACACTAAGAGACATGAAAGTTACTTCATAATTTGTTCTCTTACAAACTGGGATTGGATAAAATAGCCCAAATAAGATAAAAATGGAGTCAACCCTTATTTTGCAGCTTTTGCCACCCTCAATATGTTTTCATATATATTTTCGGATAAACAGAATTTTATATGCTTTAGAATATAAAACAATTTAATTCACTGATGATTATAAAATATGTCCTAAAATGTTTGGGATAATTTTTTGAGCTGTGAAGATTTGATGTTTTGAAATATAAAAAAATATATATTTTATATGACATACAAAAAAGAAATTGTTTATACATGTTCAGTATCAAATAATGAAAATTTTTATAAACATTTAAGAAGTTCTTTACATGTATAAAAAATTTAATATGAAACATTTATCAACTGCTTTTTTAATATTCTACATGTAAAAAAGTTCAGCGATTATTCAAAAACTGGAAAGATTGCTCTTTGATAATACTGTTTCAATTATTTTTATTCACATTTTAATTTTGATAAAATAATATTTCATATTTTATGAGTGTATTATAAATTATATTAGAAAAATAATCACCC
>NW_019384993.1:214859-292737 GCF_000671375.1 Centruroides sculpturatus | reverse complement strand
CCGCTAATTGTTTTGATCGGTGCATTAATAATAAAAACTACATGAAAATTTACGTATACAGTATTCTGAAAAAGTAATTTATTATACTTTTTCGAAGCACAAAATAAAAAATGTAAATTAATTTCAATAAAATAAGAATCTATTTAATCACATTAACTTAAAATTTAACCATATAGAAAATCTTTGCACATTACCTGCTAACTATTGCAGTTTGGGCACCCAAAGTCGAGAGTAACGTAGTCATGCCCTTGCCCAGTCCCGTGCCACCTCCGGTAATAAAGGCAACTTTACCTTTAAACGTATTTGCCGGCAACATAACATCTGTAACTGGAGGAAAATATCCCGTACCTAGAGTGTAGCTGTTGCCCTATTGTACAGTACATAGGCAGATGGTCATTTCATTAATAAAATAAAATTATTTATGATTTAATTGATAATATTTTTAGATCATTAACTTTATTTAAAAGTTGTTATAATTTTTAAAACAATGAAAAAGTTAGCCAAGGCTAGAATCAAACCTAGATCGCCTACATTGCAAGCGAGTTCGCTACAGAATCAGCCAATTCGCTGCACTGCCATAGTGTAAAATCAACCAGTATATAAGCTGCGATTAAAACTTTAAAGCCCTTTTTCTAGGAATCTTATGGATAGTGCACTTTACAATTCTTCTGGATGGACTCCCTTGAGGTATACTACTAACCTGTGAAGTCTCATTCCGAACTGAATTTCTGAGACCATAAGGTTCCCTTGTTAGATCCGAAGTCAACATTGTCATGGCAATAGAAGAATACTTTATTACATGCATAAGTATTTGATAATTTCAGCAAGAATCATTCTTTTTGAAAGAAAACTGGTTCATGTCAATACTTAAAAATATTGCTATATAAAAATTAAATATTTTACATTTGTTTACATGCATAACTGACAGACTATGAAAATATGCTTTGTAAATTAAAATTATTTTTCAAACTATAAATTATTATTATCACATGTATATGCATTATAGTGAATGTACAGTAATTCTCATGTACAAAGAATTATTTTTATGTTGTATGTTATATGAAACATTAACTTATGTAAAATATACATCAGTTGTTGATTGAAGAGCAAGGCCATTTTACCTTAGGCATGGTCCTAGGGCCAAGGAAATGAAAGCCTATAGTCTGGGAAGATGCGAAGAAGATAAATACTGTTTTACAAAAATATAAAAAGATAGGGCTATGTTACCATACTGTGATCTAGTACCTAATGTACCAGGATCAGAGTGCTAGTTGTAGTGGAGTGAAAGATTAAAGTACTAGAGGAGGTCCAAAATATCTAAAAGTCTATGGGTCTGGACATAGGTTAAAAGGCTCTGTGCAAGAGGTGAACAGAGGTGATAATCCTGAAGATTTTTATTGTTAACACAAGCTTCTTTAAAATACAGTCGACCCCCTATAACACTGTTGATTATTCCGTTTTATATGAATTCCATGTTGTACGAGTCACTTAGATTTTACAAATACATAATAAAATAAAATAACTTACTGGAATATAAATGTTTAAAATAATAATCAACACACCTTAGTAATTCCAGCAACGAAGTATTTAATAAAATAATAACGTTTTCGACTATATTTAATAGTCTTCTTCAGTTAATCTCTTCAAAAGTTTTGAAGAGATTAACTGAAGAAGACTATTTTTATTAAATACTTCGTTGCTGGAATTACTAAGNAATACAACGGTTTTTTAATAATTTTTAAATAATTTTTAAACCGTTGTATTGCTTGCGTTCTATTTTACGTTCGTTTTCGTTTTAAAGAGATTAACTGAAGAAGACTACTAAATATAGTCGAAAACGTTATTATTTTATTAAATACTTTGTTGCTGGAATTACTAAGGTGTATTGATTATTATTTTACAAATACATAAGCCATTCACAGCCCAGCACACGTATTTAAAATCTAAGTGACTCATACAACATTGAATTCATATAAAACGGAATAATCAACAGTGTTATAGGGGGAGTCGACTGTAATCTGTTTATATTTTAATTAATCTTTGTGTCATGTAATCCCAATTTATTTATATTTTTAAGTTTGTATACATTAGTTTATTTTCAGTTGAGTAAAATCTTGATATGATTCTCTCCTATCTGATGCCATATAGTACTTCGTATTGTAGACTGTAGATATTAGTAGATTGTATAGTACTTTGAATCCACTTCCTAAATATAGTAAGTAGATTCTATATCTAAATTCTACAACAAAAATATTAGTAACAAGCATTAAGATAAAACAATTAAGATATGTTATTGGCCATGGCTTGATAAGCACATGCATTTATGCAGCCTTGATTACAATTAGTAATATATTTTTACAATAATATATCACAAAATGCATTTCTTTCCAGTACAGTATTTGGAAAGAGACTTGAAAAATAAATCCAGTAAAATTAAATATTTAAACATGTAAATAAGCAACATATGAATTTGAAAATGCAATCTTAATGACAAATTTTAATTATTGGGAAGAGTATTTAAGACTATTCTAAAATTATTTCAGTATAATTAAAGTATCATTACTATAAATTTATTAAATAGTATTTTAGATCAAAAGAAAGATATTTTCAAAGGAGAAATATGTGTAATTTTCATTATAATGATGATAAAATATTAAACTATTGTTTAAAAAGGGGACATAAATTCTATTGATATATATATAATTAATGGGTAAGGGTCACAAAAAAACACATTATTGTACACTATGAGGTGGAAGGGACACAAAGTATTATCTATGTAGACTTTTATTAGTTGTTTTAGAGGCATACAAATTTGTTCTTATAAGCTCACTAACTAGTTATATGAATAAACTATCAGTTAGAAAATATATGCAGAACTTTATAGTCATTTCTTCAATGTCAAGCCTACAAACTACTGCACATGTAATTAAAGAGGAGGGAGTTTGCCAAAATACATTATTGTACATATCAGGAAAAAGGTATCAAAAGTGTCTCAAAAACAGTGCACATCATGGATAGTCCCAAAATGAAATATAAGATATATAATAATAAAAACTACATGAAAATTTACGTATACAGTATTCTGAAAAAGTAATTTATTATACTTTTTCGAAGCACAAAATAAAAAATGTAAATTAATTTCAAAAAATAAGAATCTATTTAATCACATTAACTTAAAATTTAACCATATAGAAAATCTTTGCACATTACCTGCTAACTATTGCAGTTTGGGCACCCAAAGTCGAGAGTAACGTAGTCATGCCCTTGCCCAGTCCCGTGCCACCTCCGGTAATAAAGGCAACTTTACCTTTAAACGTATTTGCCGGCAACATAACATCTGTAACTGGAGGAAAATATCCCGTACCTGTAGAATTCTCGCAAACAGCAAACTATAATACAATTAAACGTTAAGTCCTCATAATATGATTTAGAATAATATCTAGTTTGAGTTATGTGTTACCTGCTTTGGTTGTTTCTGTAACACAAATCTTACAGATGATATTTTACTAAACCTCATGGTTGATAACAGCTTTAATAGACTTAGCATATACCTAAATAGATAAAGAATACAAATTTTAAAAAATAATTTTAAAATATCACAGTGTTTTACATAAACATAAATAATATATATATTATAAAAAAATCATTTGAGCAAGGCATAGGGCACAGGAAAACTCAAAATATAGTCTTTTATATAAAGAAAATGACATAAAGCCATATAAATTAAACTTTCTTTTAACAGTGTGTGAACTGTTTTATTAGCTTAATTTTTAAAACATTAGATGGCCCATATTGCCTATTTAAGGCCTCATATATCATTATTAAACTAAGCTAACGACTTACCTATTATTCTTTAATAATAATGATAAAATTCTCAGAGCTCAAAGGTCAGTCAACAGATATACAAGATAATACTGTAATCAAATTTGACCTCCGCTCACTGACTAATTGATATTCGCCATATTGTTTATGATCTACAGAATAAATATAACGAGTTTTAAATAACAACTTTAAAAAAAAAAAAAAAAAATTAGCAGCAACGTGCTACTAAACTTTCGCGGCAACGTTGCTTGCCGCCCTCTGGCGGTGAAGTTAGGCGTTAGCTACTTTGGCTATTTCGCCCGGTGTAGTACCATCTTACTGCCCAAATTGACTTTTCATCTACTTCTAGGCACCAATCCAAAAAAGAGACTTCACGACCTCGACCGCCACATAAAAAAGTGCGCTAAACGATGGCTATACCTACCGCAGCGGGCAAGTCCTGAGCTCATCCACCTGCCCTACGACCGAGGTGGCACCAACATCACGCCCTGTAGCAGTCTTGCGGACATCTGTCAACTTACGCACGCTGCCCACCTCTTCGACTCCAGGGACCCGACGGTCACCGCCATTGCCCTAGGCACTCTACGCAACGTAGTAAGACATCGCATCCGTAGAGTGCCGACAGACGAAGACATCAGAGCATTCCTCGACGGATCCATGGAAGGAGACATAGGCCTACCATCGAAAGACATCACCTCTTCTTGGGCCAGACTGCGTGCTGCCACAAGACGCTTGCGCAAAAACATTGACATCTCGTGGCACTACACGGGCACTTCATTCGTCCTGACCACGGGTGGAAACATCATCCCACGGCACGCCTGTACCAAAGTTCTAACGGCCATGGTGAAATCTGCCGCCCTCCGCCAGCTGTTACAAAAGCCGGATCAGGGTAAGTCATTCCATCTCATTGCAGGTCACCCCACCAGCAACCACTTCCTTAGAGACGGGCTGTACACTTCATTTGCGGACTGGCGATTTGTACATCGTGCCCGTCTCAGTGTGGTCCCGCTCAACGGCCTACGACGCTTTGGCAACATGTCAAAGAAATGTCGCCAGTGCAGTCACTCCAATGAGACACTTGCGCACGTCCTGAATCACTGTGGCCCTAACCTACGACTAGCGACACAACGCCACAACTCTGTCCTCAACCGCTTATTCCACGCCATCAACAACCAGGACTTAAAAATCTTCTGTAATCAGAAGATCCCAGGGTTCGACGACCGCTGCCGTCCTGACCTAGTCACCATCTGCGAGAGGACCAAGACTGCAACAATCATTGATGTGGCCGTCCCCTTCGAAAACGGACAGAACGCGTTCAACGCAGCCAGGGACATGAAAGTAAGCAAGTATTTTGCCCTCACTCAACATTTACGTCAACAGGGATACGATACTTATTGCGACGCTTTCATCGTGGGCTCCCTCGGCGGATTCGACCCGGCCAACATCTCTGTCATTCAGCGTCTCGGCATAAGCCGTAAGTATGCCAAACTGATGACCAAATTAATGGTCAGTGACTGCATAAGGTGGAGTCGCGAAATATACTGTAACCACCTAAGATACGGCCGTCGCAACCACTAATTGCTCTGTATAGTCTATGTACATTCTTTGTCGCGTTACTGCATCATGGCTGGCTATGTGCCCCTAGCCATGATTACGCTCTGTTCCTATTTCTATTGTATCACACATCTTGGCTGGCTATGTGCCCTTGGCCGCGATCACCATTCTTTATGTTACACACCCCACACCTTGGTTTTGTTTATCATCACGGCAGGCTATGAGCCCATGGTCGCGATCACCATTACCTCTACTTGTATATATCTCTCCAATATGTTCACATTTACCCTCTAAAACCCCTTTTGTACTGATTTTTAAGATTTAAATAAATCATTTTCAAATCTGTTAATTGGAGGCAGTCGCTGATATTGAGATGATGATTTTTTGTTAGACTGTTGTTGGAGAGGATTCTACCCCTGATGTCGTCGAATTTTGAACACTCGTTGAGGCGGTGTATGGTTGTGTCTGTTTTGTTTGGGCAGTATTTGCACGGGTCAGGGGTGCAGAAATTGCGGGTTTAAACAAAGTGGTTAGTAAGCAAAGAGTTTGTTCTTGCGCGGTTGATGAGGACGTTGATAAAGTGGTCAGTGATGTCAGGAAAAGAAATATCTGATGTGATAGAAAACCAAGGGTAGAAACAGTTTTTGAAGTAGGCGTTCCATTTGTTGCTCATATGTTTCTCGTTGTCTGACTCGATGAGAGAGTTGAGGTCTTCGGCGGTAATGTAGTGTTTGATGTTAGAGTTGAGGGGGTTGATTTTGGCGAGTTTGTCCGCTTGTTCGTTGATGGGAATGCCTTTGCGAGCCTAGGTCCAGATAAGTTTGGTCTGAAGGTTAAGGATATGCCTTTGGTTGGAAATGATGCAATTGATTTGGATTAAGGTAGAGGACTTCTCACGATGAACGTGGAGAGCATTAAGAACCGATTTCGAGTTTGTACAAATGATGGCATCTACCTTCTTGTGGGTGACATGATGGAATGCCTGAAGGATTGCGTACCCTTCTGCAGTGAAAATAGTAGCCTCAGTACGCAGAGAGAAGTGAGCCGTGACATTGCTTTTTGTGTGAACAAAAGCCGCTGTCACGGTGTTTCAACCCATCACGCGCAACGATGGTGTTAATATTTTGCTGCTCCTCTCATTCTTTGATTGAAGTATAATTTTTATATTTAAAAAAACATTTCTATTTCTACACACACAAAAATGTCATGCTAAAAGTAATACTGTTTGAGTATAAATATATGTTACTAATATTTTCAACACCTAATTATAAACAACATGTTAAAGTAATCAATTCGCATAAAACATTTTACAGATGTATTTATATGCGACACAGAAGTGATGCTTTTTTTATGCAATATAAGTAGGGCTTTTGAAATGATTTTTCTATAAGAAACTGACCTGTATTTTGAGGTAAAACACCTGAAGAACATACGAAAACTTTGCAAACAGTGCGTTTTTCGAATGAAATGCAAGATAAACTGCCAGCGATCGATTGTTTTAAATAAAATAAGCAAAACCAATTAAAATTGAAAATATTTAGAAAAAATTATTGCTCCTGTGTTTCTGATGACAATAGGTATATTTTCGACTGGAACGTCAAACTTGTTTGCATTTTCGGAGCATCTCATTTCCGTTTCTCTACCGTGTAGAATAGGTAAGTGAAGTGTTGAAATTAAAAAATCGCGAAATATTTCCAGATCGTATGCAATAATATTGTGGAATATATTTTTCCAGCTATAAACGTGACAACGAATAAACAAATAAATAATTACAGTAGAACCTCGATTATACGGACTAATTAAGGATAAAGATAGCCCGGATAAGGAAAAATCCGGATAATCGAAACAAATACTTTAATTTGTCTTTTAATGATAATACAGCACGTTTCATTTTCGATGACATATCGGTACTATTAAAAATAAATACTGCATTTAAATCGTGATCAAATTTTCAAAAAACAAACGTTCGTATTGAATTTCGTCTACAACTGACCAGCGCTAACAGACTAGCTATTGTTTAAAAGGCCCTCTGGTGACTCAAGAAAACAAATTTTATAAAATATAAAGCAGTTGAAACTGCTTTTTATTTTATAAAATCCGTCTTCTATTATTATTCATAAAAAGCAATAAAATTTTTATTCATAAAAAGCAGTTTTAACTGCTTTTTATTCATAAAAATTTGACAAACTATTTATCGTTTTATGACGAGAAACATTTTCTCGTCGCGTTCTCGGCTTTTAAGTAATGCATAAACCTTCGAAACGCGAGGCCCTTCGAACCGCGGAACATAGACAGTGGCCCATATTGCCCATGCCTTACGCGGCCCTTGGTCATAAAAATATGGTAATTTGAATATAAATTATTTATAAATACGTATGTCAAGTTATATTTTTATTACAATGCAAAATATATTTAAGAGTTTACGACGACTGTGCCGAATAAAATAAAAAAAATTATGCATTCCATCACGTACGTAAACAGTATCGTAATTCGCCAAGTGCAAATCAGCAAATTCGTAAAATTTTTGTTTATTTTAAACAATCCGAATGATCGAAAATCCGAATAATCAAAATTGTACTGTAATTAATCAAACTGATTAATTACCACGCTGTCACTTACATTTCTAATTGTTATGAACATTGTTAATTGCTATGTGTTCGAATTATGTAATAAAAGTAATTTTCTATTACATCCACATTAGCATTTTTTTATTATCTGACATTATTTTGAAGAGCGTACTAGTTAAAAANGGAATATATTTTTCCAGCTATAAACGTGACAACGAATAAACAAATAAATAATTAATTAATCAATAAACTGATTAATTACCACGCTGTCACTTATATTTGTAATTGTTATCAAAATTGTTAATTGCTATGTGTTCGAATTATGCAATAAAAGTAATTTTCACATCCACATTAGCATTTTTTTTATTATGTGACATTATTTTGAAGAGCGTACTAGTTAAAAAAGATTTCCAAAGAACTAGAGTAGACCGGCCGCCAATAGCGACTGAAACGCAGCAACAACAAAAAATATTCAAACAGGGATGCATATCAAATAACTTTTGCTCTGTAGAATGATGAATAATGTGAAACGGACTGTCACTGTGCTGTTTCGAAGATGAGATTCCTTGATGATAAGAAGAGAAGTTGACCAACGCTGAAACACACCGATGATGCTTTTGACAAATGTATGTTAGGGTTTACGAAATGATATGCACATATCAATAACCTTGGTTAGTGGTGCGTATCATTTTGGTTTGTTGTGCAGAAGATTTTGGTTTGTTGTGTGTTTGTGCATATGAGCATTGCCAACTAAGTTTAACTTATACAGACACGTTCGAATCCACATGTGTCTGTTGAAGTTCGAGTTAGTTGTAAATGTTATCTTATACTAATGACAATTGTAGTGCTTCATTCCTGTTTATTTAAACCTGGCTTGTGTGTAAATGTTACTCTACACTCTTGAGAAATAAATCGCTTCTCTGTTGTATGGATTTCTTTAGTTTTCGAATCTTGCTTAGTTCTAATTAAAATTGACTTTAATGTGCTTACTAAGAAATTTGTTTCGTTCGATTTTGCTGCAAGTGAAAAAAATAGTTTATTAACTGATTTTGTACACATGGACAAAATGTTAATTTAATTATTGTTTTTATTTGAGAAACAATAGTATTTAAAATTAATTTAAAACATATTTTCTGAAGCTCAGACTAGCAGTGTCTTGCCTTTGTACATCATACATTTCATATAAAATTACATCGTCTATGCTGGTATATACTTAAATTTCGAGAAGCTTACACTTCTCAGTAGACAAAAGGGATAACATCAACGTGCGAATTGCAGTATGTATGGAATTTCTAATACGCTATCAACTGGTAAATGTGCGAAACTGCAACTCGTGACAACAGTTGCAGTGTAAACGAAATTCTTACGACTCGCCTCGTTTGTTTTGTTTGCTGTGTTTACTCTCGCACCCTATCTGTTCAGTTTAATTCGCGCTTCACTTTCGATGTTTTTTCGTGAATGAACGTTTCGGCCGTCGCGAATTCATAGAGTTCTTAATTACTTGCAAAAGACTCCATTCGTTTCAAATAGTTTGTTCACGTGCAGCCGCAGAAAAAAAAAAGTGAACGTGCACAATCGCAAATCCTCGAGCTTTCCGAAATCTCGTGGCATTACTAACAGCTGAATTTTACGCGAAGCGGAAAGAGATTGTTGTTTATTCTTACGTGTGCTCCCATGTAGTCTAGTGGTGAGGATACCTGGCTCTCACCCAGGTGGCCCGGGTTCGATTCCCGGCGTGGGAACTCGCTACTGTTCGTTTTTTTATATCGCCCATCGATGCATCTTGGCGCTGCCGAGTATTATTTTGTACTCCCACTCAAACGTTCAAATCCACCAGCAAAAATTTTCAGGAGACTTGAAGTTTCGAACGTAGGTCTGTAGGATTGCTTCGAAAAAGAAAAGAAACAGCGCTCGTAAAGTAGACGACTTAAAAACGCAGAAGCGAAGAAAAATTTCCCACGCCGGGAATCGAACCCGGGCCTCCTGGGTGAAAGCCAGGTATCCTAGCCACTAGACCACGTGGGAAGTTGTTCATCCCACCTCCATCAACTCCTTTATAATTACACGTTACTAGTCGTTAGGTTAACATCTCGGCTCGTTCCAATCTAACTCCTGCTTTTTTCATTTATCTCTACACTTTTCGCTAGTCGATCTGCTGCTGTAATGTACTGTACAGTGGTGCCTCGTATAACGTACGCCTCGAATAACGGACGCTGCGAACAACGGACTTTCTGTTTGGCCGTTACTTGACTCGAACAACGAACTGGCTTCTAACAACGGACTTTCCGTTCGGCAGTTACGCGAGGTGAACAACGGTCTTTCTGGGAACAAGAGCGAATGATGTTTCCATTCTTTTGACGTTGCCAATGACAATCTGCTATTTTTATAATATCTTAGTATTATTAAAATATATTATTAGTATATCTGAAGTATAGCGCTCCCGTTGAGATTCAGCTTGCTCCCTTGTTTATTACATACATCACCTCAGTGCAGGGTATTTACATTTATTCAAGTGTTGTGAAAATCATGGCTTTTAAATAAACACATGATTTCAATTGAAACAAAGCGAGACATCATCAGAAGGAGTGAAAGTTGACAAAAAGTTTCTTGTCGAATGGGGAGAGGTTCAGGAGTTTACCAACACTCATTATCCAAACAGAGCTGAGGCCAACAGGATCAATGATCTCTGTAATGATACCCTTGCCCGTCATTTCCGACAGGTATTGAAGAAGAGAGAGAAACAGACCACCTTGGACATGTTTTTTAAGAAGCCAGCTGCCAAAAAACAAAGGATGAAACAAGAAGAGATGATCCTGCAAGCTCTGATAGCCTCTCCTGAATCTGACTCCGATTAAAAACAATAAAAAGAGACCTTTTGCAATGTGTAAAAAGTCTGTATCTGTATGAAAGTGGAAAGAAAGTGTTCCTCCACATCCTCTTCACAACATCTGACTACCCGGCATAATTGGTGACTGCTCCATTTTCATTTTATTTTATAGTACAGTAAGGTTACTTTATGCCGCGGAACAAATTATATGTTTTAACACGTATTTCTATGGGAAAATGCGTTTCGTATAACTGACTTTTCACTTAACGGACGCGCACCTGAAACGGATTAAGTACAGTACGTTATACGAGGCACCACTGTATATGCTTTCTGTGCTGAAAAAGTGTTTATGGTACGTCACGCAAAAAGAATTATTGATTTAATATTAAAATAATTTCTATGTTAAGCTATGATAGAAAAATGAATTTATGTATACAGTATTTTGATATTTAGTTGACTGATGAGGGGCAGTCCCCGAAACGTGTTATTGTACTTATAACCGTATCAACTAAATAAAGATGGAATACAGCCAAGTGTTCAAAATAGAAACACACATTGTGTTGGTGAATGAAATAAAAAAAAAACTTAATTTTTACAAAAAAATTTTATTATGTCATTTAAGAAAAGAATGAGGCCACATACGTTGAGACCGGTTTTCTGAATGAAAAAATTAATAAGTTAGTTCTATAAAATATCTCTTTTAATTAAGGGATAGCAATCAAACTGTGACCGTAGGGTCGGCACCTCTTTGGCGCCCTGTCAGGATGACACCACAGAGTCTCTAGGGGACTCGGAAATCGCGACTTTATGTCACGAGATTCGCGATTAAATCGCGATTTTATCCCGATCAAAGGACACAGTGGTGTCAGAGCGGGATAAAATTTAGAAACGCCCCTAGATAACTCGAAGAAAAAAAAAAAAAGAAAAATGGAGACAAGAGGTGAAGGTCGGGCGCGAGGAGAGACAGCAGGAGGTGCACGAGCAGAGCCCGCGGGAGGAGCCGCGNTCAAACGTTCAAATCCACCAGCAAAAATTTTCAGGAGACTTGAAGTTTCGAACGTAGGTCTGTAGGATTGCTTCGAAAAAGAAAAGAAACAGCGCTCGTAAAGTAGACGACTTAAAAACGCAGAAGCGAAGAAAAATTTCCCACGCCGGGAATCGAACCCGGGCCTCCTGGGTGAAAACCAGGTATCCTAACCACTAGACCACGCGGGAAGTCGTTCATCCCGCCTCCATCAACTCCTTTATAATTACACGTTACGAGTCGTTAGGTTAACATCTCGGCTCGTTCCGATCTAACTCCTGCTTTTTTCATTTATCTCTACACTTTTCGCTAGTCGATCTGCTGCTGTACAGTACTGTACAGTGGTGCCTCGTATAACGTACGCCTCGAATAACGGACGCTGCGAACAACGGACTATCTGTTCGGCCGTTACTTGACTCGAGCAACGAACTGGCTTGGAACAAAGGACTTTCCGTTCGGCAGTTACGCGAGGTGAACAACGGTCTTTCTGGGAACAAGAGCGAATGATGTTTCCATTCTTTTGACGTTGCCAATGACAATCTGCTATTTTTATAATATCTTAGTATTATTAAAATATATTATTAGTATATCTGAAGTATAGAGCTCCCGTTGAGATTCGGCTTGCTCCCTTGTTTATTACGTACATCACCTCAGTTCAGGGTATTTACATTTATTCAAGTGTTGTGAAAATCATGGCTTCTAAATAAACAGAAAGTTGATTTCAATTGAAACAAAGCGAGATCATCAGAAGAAGTGAAAGTTGACAAAAAGTTCCTTGTCAAACGGGGAGAGGTTCAGGAGTTTACCAACACTCATTATCCAAACAGAGCTGAGGCCAACAGGATCAATGATCTCTATAATGATACCCTTGCCCGTCATTTCCGACAGGTATTGAAGAAGAGAGAGAAACAGACCACCTTGAACATGTTTTTCAAGAAGCCAGCTGCCAAAAAACAAAGGATGAAACAAGAAGAGATGACCCTGCAAGCTCTGATAGCCTCTCCTGAATCTGACTCCGATTAAAAACAATAAAAAGATACCTTCTGCAATGTGTAAAAAGTCTGTATCTGTATGAATGTGTGAAGAAAGTGTTCCTCCACATCCTCTTCACAACATCTGACTACCCGGCATAATTGGTGACTGCTCCATTTTCATTTTATTTTATAGTACAGTAAGATTACTTTATGCCGCGGAACAAATTATATGTTTTAACACTACGGGAAAATGCGTTTCGTATAACGGACTTTTCACTTAACGGACGTGCACCTGAAACGGATTAAGTACGTTATACGAGGCACCACTGTATATGCTTTCTGTACTGAAAAAGTGTTTATGGTACGTCACGCAAAAAGAATTATTGATTTAATATTAAAATAATTTTTATGTTAAGCTATAATAGAAAAATGAATTTATGTATACTATGTAATTTTGATATTTAATTGACTGATGAGGGGCAGTCCCCGAAACGTGTTATTGTACTTATAACCGTATCAACTAAATAAAGATGAAATACAGCCAAGTGTTCAAAATAGAAACACACATTGTGTTGGTGAATGAAATAAAAAAAAAACTTAATTTTTACAAAAAAATTTTATTATGTCTTTTACGAAAAGAATGAGGCCACATACGTTGAGACCGGTTTTCTGAATGAAAAAATTAATACGTTAGTTCGGTAAACTGTATTTTGGATTAAGTCATACGTATTTATCATTTCGTTTTTATTTCTAACCAATATGAAAGTGTAACTGTTGATCTCATTTGCGATGGATTTTATTCGCAATGTCATAAATTACACATAAATTAGTAAAATCAAGGTAGTCTGTACCTACTTAAAATTAGAGTCCGGAATAAAACTATAAAGTATAAGACATTTTTATGGATATTTTCGATTATACAAGTTGATTAGCCTTTGCGGAAATGAGGCCTTTCAACTGATTGTTTGTAAGAAAGCTTCACATCAACATATTTATATCAGTGTTTAATCTTTTCTTATATAACATTGAAAAATGTACGGGATAAGACAAATATGCCCTTATATCCGAACTAAATTATGTATACTGTACTATAATCAAATAAATATGTAAAAAAGATGCTTTAATAACCGTATTTAATCTCATTATATAAGAGGTAGTTCAAAAGTCAGTTAATGGAGATATATGTTAAGATTATTTTAAAAACAATAAGACCGATTTGGAACATCTGCATATCGTTATTCGTTAAAATAATCTCAAAAAATACTGCAAAATATTGCCGCATCTTAAAGCCTGCATGCAATGGTTATAAAATTTTGCACGTAGTGATAAAAACAAATTGTTACGTCTCAACACGAGGATACATTAGTAAGGGACAGCCCTTACTAATGTATCCTCGTGTTGAGACGTAATCACAAATCATTAAGTGGCAAACTTGTCGTGTAATTAATACTAATTAATCAATGTCAGTTATGGATTTACAACTTTCAAATACGCAACATTTGTGATGAAACTGTACTTTAATGATGTTCCACGTGCAAAAGTTACAATCGCACAGAAGCTTTAAGGTACAGTACATTATGTCGTATAGTGTGTATTTCGGTTAACGAACTTTTAGACCTTCTTGTATAATTATTGAGAAAATAGAAATTATATTTTATTAGATTGTATAAAACGTTAATAAATTATTATTAATGTTTTAAACAAATTATTATTAATTATAATAGACTAAAAATATTTAAAAAGTAAAACAAATAATAAATTTATTTATCAGATAATAAATGTACTGTACCGTACGAACAACGTGTAATATAAATATCATATATAGAAATTAATTTAGAAATTTATTTTATAACAAAATTATTCCTATTAAAGTAATAATTCATAAATAATCTGTAACGTTGTTTATCGTATATTTTTAAAATTCTAGTTTTATTTATTTTAGTTAAATTAAAATAGTTTTTAATTTTTTGTTCTTCGCGAATTTCAACAATTTCCTTTTTAAGCGTGAAAAGGAAACAGTGTTTATAACTGTTTCCTTTTCACGCTTACTGAATAGAATATTAATAACCGAGAATTACTATTAATTTATTTAAAAAATTATTTCTTTCTTTGCAAGAAGTGAAAAATGAAGGTTTGCATTTTGCTTGTTTTAGGAGTGATCGCATGCAATTTAGGTGTCAGCAATAGCTTTAAAATGATCAGATATTTGGATGACGATTGTAGTGAGTATTAGAGATTTTCTATTTAATCATCAAATTTTAAATGTAAGATAGAGTGGGAAGATACGCAGCACGGGACGAAATGGAACACTGTCAGCAAACATCTTCAGAAAAAGTAAAATATGATAAGTTGTAGAAACTCAACAGGTGAAAGCATTACGCAGACAATTTTCTTTCATTTAGTTAAAAACTGTTTTAGCCATTTTTCTTCTAGGACTCGTAACAATTGCTTTTTTGGCGTGTTTGAGACTATGGTTTCTATTGCGATGGCAACGTTTTTAATTTGGCCATTTTTATAACGCTTTTCAATTATCGCAATGGCTTCGTTATGGCTTATAATTTTTCTACCTTCGAACCTTCCTTTACTGAAGTTTCTTAGAGATCCTCTTTGTGATTATAACGAAGTAGGCATTTTCATTAAAACGTAAGATTTCTGCAAACTGAGAGTTATAAAAAGCTTCACGGAACATGAAATTCTCGCAAATCCCGGATTATTAAAACTTTAAGTAATAAAGGCTACGCAAATAAGTCTTTTTAAATATATTTTATTCCAGTCAGAGATTGAGGGAAGGCGACTTATAACATGTCGTCTGCTATCAGTCCTGAAGATAAAATACTGAAATTTTCATTAAAAAACGACGATACACCATTAAAAACAATTGACACAATTAAACTCGTATTTAGACGCATACCTTGTATAGAATCAGGCGCCACTAAACAGCATTAAACAAAACTAAATAGAGAGGCTGAACGTCCGACGTACACGTTTTCGCATTAAAAACGTGTACGTCGGACGTTCAGCGCCGCTTTCCTATAAGCCTAGAAGTTTGACAATGGTGTTTGGATAGTAAGTGGAATCATGCTCGACGTCCCAAACATCATAGCCAAATTTCTAGACCTTTAGGAAAGCGGCGCTGAACGTCCGACGTACACGTTTTTGCGTTGAAAACGTCAGCTGCAACCTCTCTAATGTCTCGACAGTCGCAAACGAGTCTAATATTCTTACTTATAAATTTGATGCTGGAGTCATTTTCTGAAATTCGAGTGATTAAAGGGAATTTTCTTAACTCCACTCAATAATAATAATTTTATAGAAAGTTTCACTTAATTGTTGATTCTTTTGTTTGTTTAATACAGTCTCTAACATCGTCTCCAGAATGTTCCATACAATCCTACACAATCTGTTATAATGGAACACGTAGCCATAACTTTTTATATGCGATAATTATTTTAAGAATAAGTTTATTGTTTGGATATTTTATAAATTAGTATATGCACAAAAAAGTTGTTTTAAGTTAGATAAGTTGATATTGCAGTTAACATTTTTACCAGCAGAAAACCCTTAAATTGTTCGCGCCACCCTACTCTAAATTATGCTCGTTTTGAAGAGAATAAAACATTTTCACAGCATGGATACAGAAAAGTACACTAAACTTCTATTTTTCAGGACTTCCCGAACGGTTTAGAAGAATTACTTGGAATTGTATAGAGGATAATTCGCCCTCAGATGAAAGAGATAAAGTTAGCTTATTTTTAGTATAACTGAATAAAATGTTAAGTTATAGCTTACACATATTAATATTTAAATATAATTTGTCAGTATAAAGGTGTGGCCCAATGCTTTAATGTAGATAGTTTTGTTGACGTCATGAATAGAATGTGTGGAAAAACAGAAAATGAGGTAAATATAATTAGACAAATAAATTGATACACGAGCGTTTACAATTATCAAAAATATAAAAAATATAATTTCTATTTTGTAGTATATGGCAATGATAGTACCGCATGAGGCCTGTTTGAATAATTTGAACGTGGATGACTCAGATGAACCCGTAAGTTGAAAATAAAAACAATTACAAAATTTCATTTTAATTTTATTTACTTAATTGCATTTTTTATATTTTCAGTCTGTAGATTTAGCTGTGGTAGTTGAATGTGTCAGAAACAAACTTGACTAGAAAAAGCATTAACGTAGTCATCTATGATTATTCGTCGCTGATTATTTTACCCATGAATTTTTTCAAATTGAATATGTGTAATTAATTCTTACAAAATTTAACTATATTTTTTCGAAATGTTGAATTTTAATATCTTAAAATTAACCTGAAATAAACATCATCGTTCATTCAAAACCGATAGAATTATTGCAAAACTAATATTATATGGTTATACGGTTATTAATGAAAAATTAGATTGATTCTACTTTCCATGTTTGTATCATAAATGTGAAACATAAACATAAAAAGTTATCATTAATCTACGATTTAAATCGGGATAATTAATAATTAATCGTGGCAATAACAACGAGAAGATTAGTTTATCAAAATGAAAAAAGAAAATGATTTTTAGCATTGCGTAATGCAATTATTTCTGAAACTGAAATCCATATCAAAAGAAACTTCATAGTTCTATTGACTAAGTAGAAATTTTGTGCTCTGTCAAGTCTATTGATTTTTTCTAGAAAACAAAGCAACAGATGAATTACTATTGTAACTAACAATTTTATGCAACTTGGACTGCATACTGTCGCGTGTCTACTAAAATAATTGCAAACACTACCTATTTTCATTTCTTTTACAAGAAAAAAAAATTTTCGTACTTTCTTTTCTTAATATTTTTAATGTTATTACTATAATATATTTTAGAAATTTGTATCTTGAACCCTTAATATAATTGCAACTAGGAAATGTTTTTTTGCAGTTGTTTTCGGAGAAAAATGAAAGGTTACTGTTCTGATTGCTTTGCACAGAAAATTTTTCAATACAATTTCAAGATATTTGTGAGGAGCCAAGGGCATAGAACTGTTTAACACTAACTCTACGTCACTTACGTGGCACGCAATTGTTTGATTGGTTCACTTTTTCAACGGATGACTTCCTAAGAAGTTTATAAATGAAAAGGTGTTCGTAAGAACCCTGGAAGTTGTTTTTTCCTGACACCAGATAGTCAAATACGGGGACTATCCACATTCGCGAGGAATTTCGAGTGGGAGGGACGTGAATAAGTGGAGTGGACGAAGGATTTAGTCATTAAGGAGACCATCTTATAAACAAAATATTTAATAAAACAAAATAAAATAACAAAAGGATTACAAGTTTAGAGCTCCTAACTCGCGAGAGAGAGAGAGAGAGAGTTTACATTCACAAGAAATTATACTACCTCGAACTTATGTAATGTTCGTAGTCGTAGTCTTCTAAAATGTGGATCGGAAAATTAATCCCCTATGCGCCTCTAATTGTTTTCTATATGGAATCTTCGATATCATGGGAGGCGATCTTTAACGGAGATCGACGCTTATATGGCTAGTTCTTCTCTTCAGGGAACTCCGCATTTGTTATGTGGCACGTCTTACATCGGGGAACTGCGCGTAATTTATATGGTAATCTTCTTCTATGGACTACCCGGAATGGAGAGAAAAAGCCCCTATTTATAGGCGGCTCTCCAGGCGGCATGTCAATGCATCACTCAAGTCGACCGTCTAAAAGGAAGTTCAATTTCCCTTCTCTCCGATTATAACGAATGTTACATTTTTTCTTTGTTTAAAATGTTCTCTTCGATATAAAATATTTTATAATTTTATATTAATTAAATAAAAACGATCTCTCGGATCTCACATATTTAATAATAATTTGTTAAATTTTTAAATACGGTAGAACCTCGATTATCCGAACATCTATTATCGATTTTCGATTATCCGGATTGTTCCAAATAAACAAAAATTTTACGAATTTGCTGATTTGCACTCGGCGAATTACGATACTGTTTATGTACGTGATGGAATGCATAACATTTTTTGTTTCAACAACGTCTCACCCGGCACAGTGGTCGTAAACCCTTAAATATATTTTGCGTCGTAATAAAAATATAACTTGACATACGTATTTATAAATNATCCACGACTCACTTCGATCTCGATTTACCCACAATCTGGATTGTGACTGTCGCCAGTGGAACGTCGTGCTGTTCGCACAGGTAACTCGCTTGAGAAGAACCCGGCTATTACACGCGATGATAAAATTGACATAACTACGTGGTAAGTCACGAACACCAACAAACAAAATGAAAGTTTTGGTTAGAAATAAATACTTTTTCTTGCCGTATATCTAATAATAGACAGATGTCATCGTCTATCCAGATGTCTTTTTTATTTTTCTGTTGATAGCCGGACACGTGTTCAGCAGCCATCTTGTATTTTTTCGCGCGCGTGGGATTGTGGGATCTCTCTTATGACTGAATCTAGTTTCAAGAACTCTCTCCAGTCGATCGCGATTTAGCCTCGTTTCAGTCGAGATTGAAAGGGTCGAGAGCGTTCGCACCACGGAACTCTCTCCGACTTAAGCCACAATCTAGATCGAAATGCTCGGTGCGAACGGGGTATTAGTGTTATGTCTATTAGAGAAGCAACCGCTTCACTGCATGCATCCGACATATTTCAATGTAAATGTATATGTACTGTACTATACAGACTCTAGTATTTCACGAATACAATAAATATGTATAAAAAGCAATTTAATTTGTACCTTTAACAATTTATATTTTAATATTACACAGGTTAGTTTGTAAGCGGAGCAGACCATTAAAAAATGATGAGAAAAATAGATAATTCTGTTATGTAGCTATTACCGTAAAATACATATTTAGTTACTAAATTGGTACACAGCACGATCTTATAAAATGGCTAATATTTGAAGGAAAATAGTAGCTGCATATTAACGAGAAATAAAATACGAGTTTCAAATTATTTGTTTGGCTTTTTTTAACTCCATTAAATTTCATTATGTGTTTTTACTCAAAGATTATCAAACCTGTAAATCGGTTTTTACTGCAGAATATCCTTGTTATGCAAGTATGTTCTGCTTTAGTTATTTTTCTTGATAGCTGTGTGGAAGAGTTACTTTAATTAAACGTATAATTTTCTTGTCTAATCATGCTTTGCAAATAAATACAATTTTATTCAATTAACAGTATCTTTATTATTTTTATCAATTATAATACCTGAATATCTGCCTGCTTATTTATCTTTTAACGACCGGAAAAAATTCAAGCGATCGCGCAATCTTTAAAGCAACTTGCATTATTTTTTCACTTTAATCTTGATTATAATTATTAATCTCGCACTGATATGAATAAATGTAAAGCTTTTGCTCAAGGTTTTCTGCCATGGCAATAATCTTATACTGTAACATGTAACAGTACTTATGTGTTTCTTTCCTCTCAATCTATCACGTTATATGCATGCATGAATATGGATTTCATAGATAGTTTGTTATTATCGTCGGTAGATTTTGGAATGTTTCATCCGCATATAAATGAAGTTTTATAAATTATACATAAATATATTTTTATGTGTAATTTGTAACACTTAATTCACTTCATTTATAGCTGATTTCAAAGTTTAAAATATTGTAGATGAAATGACAGTGGTGAAAGAGGACAAAAAGTACTTATGTCATATTAAATTTTATTAAAAGAAATATTAAAACTGATTCGTTATTAAATAGTTATTAAATATTCACACAAGTTTTAAAATAAAAACTACAAAATTTATATTAAAAATGTAACATTTTAAACACATTACATATTCATACGCTTATTCCGTTACATTACGTGTGAGTTATAATTATAGTAAATAGCTGTTATTTTATCAGAAGGAATCAATGTGTAAATAATCTAAAACTCGTTAATACTTTAACATGTTTAATACCAAATGCTATGTTTAGTTATGTTTTAAGAATGCATAGAAAGTATATTTTTTGCTTAAAATATTAATAGTAGATATATAATTAGTTGAACAATATAGAATAAAATGTTATCGAAGAATTTTAAAAGTTTTATGTCCATAAAATATATATGTCGAATGTCTTACACTTTAATTTCTCTCTTTACTCCTCTCATGTCTTAATACACACAGACATATTCACTTACCGAGATTTTTATGTTAAAATTGCTTTCGGAGAATGGTTTTACAATCATTTGTTTCTTTCTTCAATAAAAAATTGCAAATTTGTGGGTCATTTTCTCCGAATGCGCCAAAATAAATACTTCCGTTTAACCAAACATCTTATTTTAATCATTTAATATGTAAAAATCAAAAATGTCTTTCAAAATGATCATTAATCGAAAACCGGTCCAACTTACCAGTAGATGTTTCATATGACAGCCGCCAGGGCAGCGCTATTAGCAGAGTCAACTTAGAAAGTGTCCATATAACTAACGCTTTGTTATTGGCATTTTGTGATCATGTGACTTTAAATCGCCAATAAAGCCGCAATCTCAATAACGCCTTCCAAAATAGCAAGATTGCGCTTTTTAATAAGGTTTTGTTCCTTCCAAACAAAAGCTTTGTGAATAAATTTTATTATCTATACATTCGTTGTTTGCAAATTAAAGCACAGATTAGTAATATTACAAATATGTTGACAATGTTTCGACTACTGATACAATACACTGTATATTTGTATTGATCAGAAATATTTGAGTATGTTATATACTGATTTTTTGACTGATATTTTTTAATTAGGTAGGATATTGTATAGTTTAACTTATTTTACATTATAATAATTTATAGACCATGACTGAATTTGGCTGCACTTTGACTGCACAAATCTCAGAAAGAATAAATTCCTGGTGAAAGTTTTTCTGAAAGATCTGCACATGATAAACTTTGGGAAACAGAAGTAAAAAGAGAAAACTGGAAAGCAACCGACAGTATTTGTGTGAAGTGAAGTATTAATAATCAGCGTTGCTTGTAAAAAATTTATTTTATATTCAGGCGATAATTTCTTCATAAAACAGTCCAAATTGATTAAAATTTAAATAAATAAGCTTTACATTAAAATAATGTTCAAGAGTATTTTAAATACATAAATATATTTTCATAAACAAACAATTATTTACTGTGACATAGTCACAATGCCGGGCTACAATTATTGATTATATTTTTAATTTATTTAAATGAAAATATATGTTCTCCACCTCAAATTAGTAGTGGCTTGTCATTGTACATCATACTTTTCCTTTAATAACAGAGTGGTGTTGGTCATCTATTAACTGCTTTTAACGGAAGTTTTGAATTACAATAACAAATCTTCCGATAGCATCGGAAGTTCGTATATAGTTTACCGGGGTTTCCTGGCGATAAGGTTTTCATATTCATATTCAGTTTTGTATTTTTGTTATTTTATATTCGCCTTATTTAATGAAAATAATATTTATTTTTTTCGATAAACGAAATAACTTTATAACCAAATATAAAGCTTCATTAAGCATTAATTTATGCGTTAAATAATATAATTTAATTTTTAAAAAAATGCTTATTTATATCTAGAAATCTTTAAAGTATTTAACTATTATCTATCTATTAACTATCTATTATCTATTTCCTATCTACTGAAAGCAACTAGCACGCTAAATTAATTCTATTTAAAATATTTATTTCGCTTTTTAAAAATAAATAAATCCAATTTACATTATATTTAAATAAATCTGCTAATTAATTTTGGTGTTTAAACATTTTCAGGTACTCCAGCACATTACTTTCTACTGCAATTTGACTTAGTTACGTTTCTAAAAGATCCTTTATCACATTTCTCTTCTGTCCTTACTGTAATTTCAGGGTGAAGAAACTGATGACATAAAGTTTTATAGTTCAATCCAGGTTCTTCTCCCTTTTCTAAATTAGATGCACCATCCAGAAGTAATAACTGTAATCCTAAACTCATCTCTAATTTGGAAGTATTCTGTTTCTTAAACTCTTTCATGCCATTTGAGAAATTTCCCTTTCGAATATCGGATTGATTCGCTCCAGCCATTATTAATATTTACGTAATGCTGCTTATGGATAACTTGTAGCTAGAACTAGTTATTATTTAATTAATTAACAAAACAATAGTTATTATTGTTGTTATATGTATTGTCGATAACAATATATACATGTTCTTTTATAATTTCGAGACTATTCGAGAATATAAATATGTGATTATATACTATAATAAACACAACGAAGGTATAAATGTAGTGTATCTCTAGCTAGAAAAGATAAACAATAAAATAAATACTTTAAGGCTGATTTTATGTACACAATCTTCAGCAGATGGCGTTTAAAATGTAACACTTTTTCTATGGGAAAATAATCCTTTAAAAATTTTTTGAGAACGAAATTAGGTAGAGCCAAACATTTTTGTTGTTATAGAATTCTAATTAATTGTTCTATTAATGTACGGTTTATAATTTTAAAAATCAAATTTGTTAATTTTCTATGAATTTTCTACTATTTAAAAATTTCATAGAAAATTAACGAATTGGAGTTTTAAAATTTTGAACCGTATATTAGTAGAAAAATTAATTAGAATTCTAAAGAAAAAAAAACAAAAAATGGAATAGATGTCAAATTGGATTCGCCATGACAAACCGATTTTCAAATTCAATCAAATTTCTCATAATTTCACTTATCTAGCTGTTTTATAACAGAAGTAAAGTATGGCGATCAGTCAAAAGACGTCGATAAATATAAAAGTTCGGTTTTTTCTTTATTTATGTATGGGGGCGTGAGTTTTCTCACCCACTTTAATGCTTAATACTCCTGTTTCTTTTGTTAAAATTTTCTGAAATTTTGCAAGGAGGTTTGTGTATTAGGAATAAAACTTTCTAGATATTTTCAAAAATAATCAGACCATTGAATCGGAAGATATGGGAGATATAATGATCGGAAGATATAAACATATGGGGTTATATCTCATAAAACTTTTTGAAAAGTTACAGGTAATGACAACAATTATTAGCTATAAAACAAATAATGCCGGCAAAGTTCAGTGGCAACATTGCCAGCTTTTATATAAGTCTTTTGAGTAGAATAGTAACATTCTTTATCCATGCTGGCTTTATTGTATTTTATTTGATTCGCCCGTAATGAGAAAAACAATGCAAATTATGTAATTTTGTTAACAGCTGAAGTAAATTCTATTTATTGGTACAAGACCACTGCTCTAGACTATTTTCTCTTATAATAAATTTTTTGTTGATTTTAAAAATTGTATTTAATTTCAAGATTCTATATTTTGACTTGAGAGAATTTGGCTTTCCGTGTGTTTAAATTATATATTTTAAAGTTTTAAAACTTCTAATAGAAATTCCGATCATACGATCACTTCGTACTATATATTTCAAAATTAGTTGTCACTTACTACTTTGCGATGAAAATTATATTAATTAAATTAAGTTAATGTTTATTTATTAATTTAAATTCTATTTAAAAACGTTTATGTAATAAGTTGCTATTCTTAGCTCCTTTAAGAGGAAACTTCTTGTTACATTAACTGGACATTAGATAGTAATAAAATCATTCCTGTACGAAACCTCATTATACTGTAAGGTCTCGTTTTATGCGGTGGATACGTTCTACAGAAAAGCGCATATAAAAAATTCGCATAAAAAAAAGACTTTACTTGCCTTGAAAAAGTAGGGATACGTTCCGTAATTTTCTAAAATCGCATAAAACCAAAACAATGAGTTAAAATTAACTTAAAACCGCATAAAAAAAGTTTGCAGAAATTAAAAGAAATAGGCTGCTTAATAAATTACTTCGAATGTCTGAAAGAAATTCATATAAAATTTAATTTCAAAACAATTACAGTTTATACCTTTCAATGCGAAACTCAGAAGGATGTAATAGCGACTTGTCGATGGTATCATGTACAAGGGGAATCCCCGAATTGCAAAAGCTCACTCTAAAAACAAATCACTGACATCTGGATGTGAAGAGTTAATTANAGGCGCTCAAAATCTGCGGCATGGCTAGCAGCAGTCGATTTATCGTGTTTTCCACTTCTTATGGCAATATAAGTTGGCCCCGAGTAACTCACTGCTTCAGGATCTCCTAGTCCTTGCGGTCTATTAATTACTATACCTGCATAAACTGATGGGATTAGTTTGTGTCCTTCTGATACAATAAAATCGTGATCGGGAAGCTTTACTCTGTACTCTACATGCATTAGGATAGGCGATTGTTTCTGCGCCGCTTTTAGACCAATAGGCACACGTGCCTTATCATCTTGTGAAATAAATGCAACTTGTTTCGGTCCAAGAGCAGAAGCTAGCGATTCTAAAGCACGTATTGAAGCTGTACAAAACCGACTATCGAGATGAGCTTTATGGCTATCATTTTGAGCTCGGCATAATTTCACGGGAGCGGTTGTTACGTGTCTTTTTCCTTCGGTGGTATTAGAATTTCGCGGAAGAAGTCGCAAATACGTAGCGCTTCTAGATAAATTGAAACCTTCTTCCAAAAGCTTTGTATGCAACTCATCGAGAGTTTTACATGCTCTTATTTCATCTGTGCGGCGACGATCGTGCGTTGCACCTCCGAAAGAAGCTATTTCCATAATAGTTTGTAACAAAATCGGCTGCTCCTCTTCGATGCGCGGTCTCCCAGCATTTTTTTTTAATTTCAAAATTGAAGCTGCAGCCACATTAGACTCACATATCAATTTCAGCTTGTTTTTTCGAGCAGCTCTGAATTTTTTCTGGTAATTGGCATTTTTTTGTTTTCTTATCAAATTCTGTTTGGCTATACCTAGTTCATTTTTGGTTTTTTTAATATCATTTAGTGACGTATCTCCTCCTAGATCAGTATCTCGAGCTAAAAGCTGAATGTTCAATTTGTACTTTAAACTTGTAATTTTTTCAGCGGCCTCATCTTGAGCTGGAGCTTTGTGTGTTTTTTTATAAGCTTTTGGTGAAGATATACTATTTCCAACAGTGCACTCAACATCGATGCTTTTTGCAATAGGAAGAGGAGTATTATCATGGTTAGGAGCCAAATTAGTTATCATTTTTGTAACGATTTCAGACTCTTTCTTTTGATTGACTAGGTTATAATTATTCTGTTTCATAAAAAGAATAATTATATATATATCAAGTTCATAACACTTTATTGATTAGAAAGCAAAAAAGTATAAAAAGCAACTTAATATACAACATACCTTACTAAAATATGACAATAAGCCAACTTTTCTTTTTTTATCTTGAGTGTCGTAATGGTTTATACGTTGTTGTATAAAAGTACTGAATCCGTTTGTATCAGTGCCGTATCGAGCTTTTGCTTCGGTCCATACAAGATTTGCATCTTTTTGTACGTTATCACTTTTCTTGTTGGCATGTGCTTTTTTATATGACTTGAAAAATCTTTGGTAAACATCATCTAAGTTTATTTTTTGCATTTCTACGTCTAATATATTATCACGTCACACGAGATGGCGTTAGTACAACGAGCGTTCTTAACAGAAACCACCCAATTAAAGCCAAATTCAAAACTCCAGATTCAACGAAATAAAAAAAATAAATTTAAGAATATTACGTAAGACTGGATTTATTACCCCCTACCCCTGAGTAAGAAATAGTAAGAAATCATTGACCCCACCCCAAAATACCTTACGTAATTTATGGACGGCCCCTAAGTATAAAAATGTAAAAATATTGGAGGAAATAATTTTTTGACCGATCGCCATACTTTTCCTTCGTTAAAGATAACAGAGCCAAAAAAGTAAAAACGGAGTCCATGACTTTGTTGTTGATATACAAAGGTATTACAGTGACAATGTCCATACTCTCCGATGCGACGAGCACCTTTAAAGGAATTTGGATTGAAAATAAAAACAGTGTTACGTGCGACTAACAAAGAACACAAGAACAAAGCATTTGTTCTTGGATCGTCTCCGTACCTGATTTTTTGAAATAGTCCAATAATTTAGAATGACAGCTTTCAAAAAGAAATGGCACACATTTAACACATTAATTTCATTCCATAAAAATTGATAATTGCTAATTATGTTTGAGTTAAATTTTGCATGAATTTTGCAGCAAAATTTTGTGCAGAAATATATGCCTATTCCTTAAAATTAAATACAATAACTGAATATTGAAAATTAACTTAGAAATGTTGCCAAATTACTACAATATTTTTTAGTTTGCGACTTAAAACAATTTGATCAACATTTTATGTCTTAAACACATTATTTCATAAATAATATTTTTTATTTGTATGTTTTTAAATATAAAATCCGTGTTATACTCATTAAACGTTAATCATATTCTAAGAGCGAATACACAAACTTACAGATTAATTCTTTTTCAAAATAGGATCATATTGTTCGGTTGTTGGACTACAATTTGAAAGAAATTGTAGACCTATAAATTCTCACTATCGTCTGTCTGTCAGACTTTCTTTCCTTAATCTCCAGAACGGGTTAGATATATCAAACAGGTGTCACATATAGACTGTAGGGACAGGAGGCCCCGATTAACAATATACGAACTTCCGGAAGTTCGTATATTGTTATTCCTTTTTATCGGAAGTTACATTATTTCAATTCATATGTTTTCTCCTGAAAGCAGTTAATAGATGTCTATTGTTGAAAGAAAAGTATAATGTACAGGGGCAAGACACTACTAATTTGAGGTGGAGAGCATATATTTTAAATTAAATTAAAAGTTGCGGCCGGCATTGTGAGAATGTCAATAAATAACCCCTCGTTAACGTTCTCGTTTTTACAAGAGTCTTTCTCAACTAACTTTCTTAACTCCAGAACGTTTCTAATTCCTTCTTGAAATCGTGGGAATAGAATGTTGAAGTTTCCATAATCTGCTACATCTTGTCCAGCAACCGAGTGATAAAACCCTATTTTATGTAAGTTAATTCTGTGAGATGATTATTTCTGAAAGACTAACATTATATTGAAAGGAATATTATGATTTTAATGTTATATAATAATTATATAGTAACAATTAAAGGAACAGTTTAACAAGTGCAAACATGGAGGTTATCTAATAAAATTTAATAAACTATAGATAAATTTTACGAAAGAGTACCCTAATATGGTACTCCTAATACCTTGATTTTTTCAAATGTTTTTTTAAACAGTTTGGAATGTTTTAAAATAAATATTCTTTCATCTGAAAATATTTTCTTGTAATTAAAGTTACACACTTTCGATATATACGGATATGTATGTTTAATCCTTTACGTAATGAAATTAATCTACATCCTATGATTAGAACTTTCTGCTAATGATCAAAGTAGTTTCCTCATTCTCATAATCTTTATTCGTTGCACCACATCCGCGAAATCGTGCATTTCTATCCTTATGCGAGGAATGTAGGCGGACAATCAGGTTACATAATCCTATTAACAAATTAATATTTATAATAATTTTTTATTATGTCCCTAACGAAAAGAAAGAAGCCGCATACGTTGAGTGTGGTTTTCTGAATGAAAAAATTAATACGTTAGTTCTATAAAATATCTTTTTTANTAATGTTGAATCGTTCATTTTCAGGTTTCAAGTAGTCCAGAAGGGAAGTATGTGTCCATAATAAGCATATTGCTGATTGATTACTTATGGTTTTACTTTTATTTCAGGGACCAATTTAATTTGACGCCATCGAAGTCTATTTCATCCACCATGTAATATATACTACATACAATATGTAAATATAATACAGTATACATATTGTTTCCAAAAGAAACCTGCCAAAGGAGATTGTGTGAAGAAGCTCGTGAAGTATGTGTTTATAATTAGCGTACTGCTGATTTACTATTTATTATTTTACATTTTTTTCAGGTACGGATTTATTTTAACTGCATCGAAGTGTATTTCATCCGCCATGTGATATGTTTTACAAACATTATATAAATATAACATACTGTGTTCAAAAGTAAAGTGCCATAAGGGATTGTGCGGTGAAGCTTGTAAGCGAACCAACAGAAGCAAGCGTATGATGTATCATTCCAATCTACAATAATTATTTTAAACAAACTTTCGATTCCATTCAACATTTGTGTTTTGGAAATGGCGCGATTCCAGTTTTTCTCGTAATGTCGATACTGCCTAGACATTACGAGGTTTCTGGACAAACAAAAAACCCACGGAGAAGGGTGAGACCTTGACGATGGTTCCGTGGCTTCAAATGGAATTTATTTTCTGTCACTAACTTCACCCGGCAGAAGAAATCACAAATATTTCTAAAATGTATTTCTTTTTCACATTTATTCAACAGTTGCGAGTGATTAAAACAACTAAACGCTGGTATTTGGTCTTGGGTCAATGGGCTGGAAACGTGCGTTTTCCGGGTTTTCTTAACATTACTAAAAACTGAATAGGAAACCATTGCCCATAATTTGTTTGTAATGCAGGTTAACTATATTAGTAAGGCCACGGCCACCTTCTTCGTAAAGAAGGTGGCCTTGGCCTTATTATTATTATTATTATTTAGTTGTTTATTTTCATCTGTAATTTATACTTATTTTGATTTTATGACGAGTAGAAACCCTTATAAATAGACCAAAAACGTTTGGGTTATTATAAATTGAATGATCTGTCGGTTGGTTGGTATTATGTTTTGAATAAAAATTAAACTGCTTAAATTAATTTTAAAATCTTCACAAATACAAGACAAACAGACAGATTATTTATTAATCGATTACATTATCAAAAATTAACATCTCGATTAACATAAATAATTAAAGGTTAAAGTATACATATTTTCCATATGTTAGTTAAGCTTGACGAATATTTGATTCCCGAAGAGAATTGAAAAAAAAAACTTAATTCAGTAAAATTAATTTTACATTTTACTCAATATATAATAAAGATAAAGAATAAAGTGATTAGAATGATTTAAAAGTACATTATACTAATATGCACCGTCTGAGGTAATCCAGTGTCAAAAATATGATCAATAAACGCGGTTATTTTCGTTATATTTTTGACATTGGTGTGGAGGATTTCACCCTCACCATATACATCGTTACAGTGTATTTACGCGCACACAAATCATGATTAAACTATATATTTTGTTATGTTTATAGGATGGAATGATCACTTAAATAACTCGTATTTTCGGTACTATTCAGAATTATTTTTACTTTCCAGACTGTTGTACTGTACAGTACATAACAGAGGGAAAATTTGTCGATCGGTTGATCAATTTTGTATAACAACATTTCACTGTTTCCATTTACGTGTATTATACAGTATTAATTATTGTCTTGCTTACTGCTGTTAATTAGAATGACGATTATCAGAGTAATTTTTATTATTAGCTGAAATATAAATGAACACGACATAATCAAATTATTCTATAATAAAATAAAAATAGTTTACAGTCTTTAAATGAATGCTTACTTAACAGTGGATGCGTATTTGTTCTCACCCCTTTCGATAGTCCGCTATAAATGAAATTACGTTTTCTATAACTTGTTGGAAGTTTATATAGATATTGAATAACGTAAATTATTATAAAATTAAATTTATCTTCACAAGAAGAAACAAAACTACGTGTCTGATATAAAATTCTGGTCGATAAGTCTTCTGATATTTCGTTATATCGTGCTTGTCGGGAGACAAAGAAAAAGAGCTATATAACCGAGTACTAAAAATTCTGTGCTTACACTAAACAGATTATACATTCTGTATAATCTCTGTCTTCTATTCTTTCATCAGCATGTGTTTCTGATATAAAATAAGCTTAGTTTTGCAATACTGGATTTAATTCGTGGCTGTAAACCCCGTGAAGTTTGACCTATCGACCCGGAAGTTCGGCCATTATCTCATTGATAACGAGAAGAGCTTAAGTTTAAAATTTGAGCTTTGTAAACCCACTATATTTCTCTTTCGTGCGTCTGCGATGCCGGATAAAGTAGAAGAAAGAGACGAAAATATATCAAAACATGATAAAAAATGGAGTCCATGACCGATTTCTAGATATAAGGTCGTTTCACGAGCACGTGCTACTGTCGTGCGATGTTTCACTTAACTGTCCTGGCAACATTTAAAAATCTGCTGGCGCTATCTGTTATGATATTTCATTAAAAAACACTTTACATTTTTTGTTATTGTAAAATGGCAAAAAGCTTAATTATCAGAGTAAAGATGGGTTTCATAAAAAATTGTAAATGCTAAATTGTCATTAAATCCGACCCTACTCGAGAGATTACAGACAACCACTCTTTATCTCCCCATCCCGTCGACCGCAAACCAATAAAATTTAACAGCATTAAGTTCCCTAATACACAAACCTTTCTGCAAAATTTCAGAAATTTTCGAAAGCACAGGAGTTATTAAGCTTCAAAGAGAGTAAACAAACTCGGGCCACACCAAACAAACACACATAACATCCATAAATACAGAAAAAAAGCTCTAAATGTGTCCGCATTTATCGACGTTTCAAGATGTCCTAAGGGGCCGTTCATAAATTACGTAAGGGCGATTTCGGTCATTCTAGACCCCCACCCACTCCTGTGTAAGAAAAAGTAATATTTTATTTGATCCCCCCTCCCCTTCCCTATCTTACGTAATATTTAGGCATGATTTTTTAGAAAGATTTTAACAAAAAAAACTTTTTTTATGAAACTCTAAAAACCTTAGGTCCAAAATATATAATTATTAATTAGTTAATTAATATTTACTATTATTTATAAAAGACTTTGTGAACAAATTTTAAAATATGAAAATATAAAAATTTAATGAATTCGAATGAAGTTTATTTTAAGAATTTTATTTTTTAATTATTAACAATCTTTTTATTATTATTGTTATAATATTCATTTTTATAATAATTTTAATTTTCACTTGTCCATGGATTTTTCAGCCAATTTTCAAGTGATTCAATCACAGGCAAAGAGTCTGATTCAGAAACTTCATCGTTTTTTAATTCAAGAAATTCTGTTCTCTCAACATCATCTTCACACATCCATTCAGCATCTTCCGCTAACGTACAATCGTCTGTTATTACACAAAGTAGTTCTTTTTTTCGACGTGCTTCAATACGAACAGGTTTCATTTTGGAAAAACATACTTTATGATTAGTCAGTTTCTTGTGCTCGCTAATTTTTTTCTTTGAAGCAAAATACNGTTTTTTTATAAGCTTTTGGTGAAGATATACTATTTCCAACAGTGCACTCAACATCGATGCTTTTTGCAATAGGAAGAGGAGTATTATCATGGTTAGGAGCCAAATTAGTTATCATTTTTGTAACGATTTCAGACTCTTTCTTTTGATTGACTAGGTTATAATTATTCTGTTTCATAAAAAGAATAATTATATATATATCAAGTTCATAACACTTTATTGATTAGAAAGCAAAAAAGTATAAAAAGCAACTTAATATACAACATACCTTACTAAAATATGACAATAAGCCAACTTTTCTTTTTTTATCTTGAGTGTCGTAATGGTTTATACGTTGTTGTATAAAAGTACTGAATCCGTTTGTATCAGTGCCGTATCGAGCTTTTGCTTCGGTCCATACAAGATTTGCATCTTTTTGTACGTTATCACTTTTCTTGTTGGCATGTGCTTTTTTATATGACTTGAAAAATCTTTGGTAAACATCATCTAAGTTTATTTTTTGCATTTCTACGTCTAATATATTATCACGTCACACGAGATGGCGTTAGTACAACGAGCGTTCTTAACAGAAACCACCCAATTAAAGCCAAATTCAAAACTCCAGATTCAACGAAACAAAAAAAATAAATTTAAGAATATTACGTAAGACTGGATTTATTACCCCCTACCCCTGAGTAAGAAATAGTAAGAAATCATTGACCCCACCCCAAAATACCTTACGTAATTTATGGACGGCCCCTAAGTATAAAAATGTAAAAATATTGGAGGAAATAATTTTTTGACCGATCGCCATACTTTCCCTTCGTTAAAGATAACAGAGCCAAAAAAGTAAAAACGGAGTCCATGACTTTGTTGTTGATATACAAAGGTATTACAGTGACAATGTCCATACTCTCCGATGCGACGAGCACCTTTAAAGGAATTTGGATTGAAAATAAAAACAGTGTTACGTGCGACTAACAAAGAACACAAGAACAAAGCATTTGTTCTTGGATCGTCTCCGTACCTGATTTTTTGAAATAGTCCAATAATTTAGAATGACAGCTTTCAAAAAGAAATGGCACACATTTAACACATTAATTTCATTCCATAAAAATTGATAATTGCTAATTATGTTTGAGTTAAATTTTGCATGAATTTTGCAGCAAAATTTTGTGCAGAAATATATGCCTATTCCTTAAAATTAAATACAATAACTGAATATTGAAAATTAACTTAGAAATGTTGTCAAATTACTACAATATTTTTTAGTTTGCGACTTAAAACAATTTGATCAACATTTTATGTCTTAAACACATTATTTCATAAATAATATTTTTTATTTGTATGTTTTTAAATATAAAATCCGTGTTATACTCATTAAACGTTAATCATATTCTAAGAGCGAATACACAAACTTACAGATTAATTCTTTTTCAAAATAGGATCATATTGTTCGGTTGTTGGACTACAATTTGAAAGAAATTGTAGACCTATAAATTCTCACTATCGTCTGTCTGTCAGACTTTCTTTCCTTAATCTCCAGAACGGGTTAGATATATGAAACAGGTGTCACATATAGACTGTAGGGACAGGAGGCCCCGATTAACAATATACGAACTTCCGGAAGTTCGTATATTGTTATTCCTTTTTATCGGAAGTTACATTATTTCAATTCATATGTTTTCTCCTGAAAGCAGTTAATAGATGTCTATTGTTGAAAGAAAAGTATAATGTACAGGGGCAAGACACTACTAATTTGAGGTGGAGAGCATATATTTTAAATTAAATTAAAAGTTGCGGCCGGCATTGTGAGAATGTCAATAAATAACCCCTCGTTAACGTTCTCGTTTTTACAAGAGTCTTTCTCAACTAACTTTCTTAACTCCAGAACGTTTCTAATTCCTTCTTGAAATCGTGGGAATAGAATGTTGAAGTTTCCATAATCTGCTACATCTTGTCCAGCAACCGAGTGATAAAACCCTATTTTATGTAAGTTAATTCTGTGAGATGATTATTTCTGAAAGACTAACATTATATTGAAAGGAATATTATGATTTTAATGTTATATAATAATTATATAGTAACAATTAAAGGAACAGTTTAACAAGTGCAAACATGGAGGTTATCTAATAAAATTTAATAAACTATAGATAAATTTTACGAAAGAGTACCCTAATATGGTACTCCTAATACCTTGATTTTTTCAAATGTTTTTTTAAACAGTTTGGAATGTTTTAAAATAAATATTCTTTCATCTGAAAATATTTTCTTGTAATTAAAGTTACACACTTTCGATATATACGGATATGTATGTTTAATCCTTTACGTAATGAAATTAATCTACATCCTATGATTAGAACTTTCTGCTAATGATCAAAGTAGTTTCCTCATTCTCATAATCTTTATTCGTTGCACCACATCCGCGAAATCGTGCATTTCTATCCTTATGCGAGGAATGTAGGCGGACAATCAGGTTACATAATCCTATTAACAAATTAATATTTATAATAATTTTTTATTATGTCCCTAACGAAAAGAAAGAAGCCGCATACGTTGAGTGTGGTTTTCTGAATGAAAAAATTAATACGTTAGTTCTATAAAATATCTTTTTTAATTAAGGAATATCGATCAAACCAAAAGTCGGCCCAAAAGTCAGTTAACCGAAATGGTGTATTATAAATGGTTAGAACCGGTTTAGAATCGTCAATTTTAATAACGTACTCGTAAAATATATGTCGATAAACTGTATTTTGGATTAAGTCATACGTATTTATCATTTCGTTTTATTTCTAACCAATATGAAAGTGTAACTGTTGATCTCATTTGGATTTTATTCACAATGCCATAAATTATACATGAATTAGTAAAATCAAGGTAGTCTGTGCCTACTTAAAATTAGAGTCTAGAATATAACTATGAAGTAAAAAACATTTTTGCGGATATTTTCGATTATACGAGTTGATAGCCTTTGCGGAAATGCGACCTTTCAACTGATTGTTTGTAAAGAAGCTTTACATCAACATATTTACATCTGTGTTTAATCTTTCCTTATATAACATTGAAAAATGTACGGGATAAGACAAATATGCCCTTATATCCGATCTAAATTATGTATACTAAAATAAATATGTAAAAAAATGATTCAATAACCGTATTTAATCTCATTATATAAAAGGTAGTTCAAAAATCTGTTAATGAAGACATATTTTAAGATTACTTTAAAAACAATAAGACCGATTTGGAGCATCTGAATATCGTTATTCGTTATAATAATCTCAAAAAATATTGCAAAATATTGCCGTATCTTAAAACCTGCATGCAATAGTAATCAAATTTTGCACATGGGATCGCAGTGATTAAAAAAATATTGTTACATCTCAACACGAGGATACATTAGTAAGGGACAGTTTCATCACAAATCATTAAGTGGCAAACTCATCATGCAATTAATGCTAATTGTCAGCTATTGATTTACAACTTACAAATATGCAATATTTGTGACGAAACTGTACTTTAATGATGTATCCTTAGGCTGTAATATTGCAATGAACGTTTACTTTTTAATACTGTTCCACGTGCAAAAGTTACATATCTCACGGAAGTTTTAAGATATAATAGTGTGTATTTCGGTTAACGAACTTTTAGACCTTCTTGTATAATTATTGAGAAAATAGAAATTATATTTCATTAGATTGTTTAAAACGTTAATAAATAAATTATTATTCATTATAATATACTAAAATATTTAAAAAACGAAACAAATATTAAATTTATTTATCAGATAATAAATGTACTGTACCGTACGAAGAACATGTAAATATCATATACAGAAATTAATTTAAAATTTTAATACTTAATGTCATAATAATTATTACGTAATGTAACCTTTGAATTAAATATTTTTTATGCATTTTGCTAATTTATTGTTTTATAACGAAATTATTCCTATTAAAGTACGAATTAATAAATNTCAAATTCTTTCAGCTCCAATAGGCGCTCAAAATCTGCGGCATGGCTAGCAGCAGTCGATTTATCGTGTTTTCCACTTCTTATGGCAATATAAGTTGGCCCCGAGTAACTCACTGCTTCAGGATCTCCTAGTCCTTGCGGTCTATTAATTACTATACCTGCATAAACTGATGGGATTAGTTTGTGTCCTTCTGATACAATAAAATCGTGATCGGGAAGCTTTACTCTGTACTCTACGTGCATTAGGATAGGCGATTGTTTCTGTGCCGCTTTTAGATCGATAGGCACACGTGCCTTATCATCTTGTGAAATAAATGCAACTTGTTTCGGCTATTTCCATAATGCTTTTTTATATGACTTGAAAAATCTTTGGTAAACATCATCTAAGTTTATTTTTTGCATTTCTACGTCTAATATATTATCACGTCACACAAGATGGCGTTAGTACAACGAGCGTTCTTAACAGAAACCACCCAATTAAAGCCAAATTCAAAACTCCAGATTCAACGAAATAAAAAAAATAAATTTAAGAATATTACGTTAGACTGGATTTATTACCCCCTACCCCTGAGTAAGAAATAGTAAGAAATCATTGACCCCCTCCCACCCCAAAATACCTTACGTAATTTATGGACGGCCCCATAGTTTAAGCTGATATTTAATTTTCAAGAAAAGTTTTTTAAAATCTTTTTATCCGGTAGACACTAACAAGTAAGACGACCTATTTTAGCAAGTCCATTATGCGTACTACTGTATTAGTCTCACACTGGAAAGTACAACGTATCCGGACGGACCATTTTCGAAAAATTTTGGATTGTTTTCAATTCGTCATGATTTGATATGGGTCCTCATAATGGTAAAACACCACCTTAACCGCTCGGTTGTCCGACATTTTTTCAAAAAGACTTAAAATTTTTTATTCTGTAAACATCCAGATGTCAAATGTAAAAAATAATAATAAAACATTTTATTAAACGGATTCCGATGTTCTCCAAAATTATTTAAAATTAATTAAAAAATTTATTGACATATTGTTTTATAAATTGAATCGATCGTAAGTAGTTTTTGAATTGTAAATTTTTAACGTTGCCAGATGGCAAAATCCAAGCTGGCAACGTTACCAGTAATACAGAAAAATAAATATGGCCGCCCGGTGCAGCGTGTGTCTTTTCATGAAAGCGTTAAGAATTCTTTAATATATGACTATGTTTAATTATTTATGGTCTTTTTATATCAAAATATACGTTTCAGATGTAAATAAAGTGTAAAATTAATTAATAATGGCCTCGGTTTTACGACGTTACGGACTTTTAACAATTCGTCAATTTCAATGCTCGAGGTTATTACATAAGAACTCGCGGGTAATATTTAACAGTTTGCATTTTGGTACGTTAACAGATAATAAAGCGTTAAGTTTGACCCCCGAACAGGAGATGAACAATGCAAATAACGTGGAACAATTACTTTCTTTTTCTGATAAGATAGATATTACTGGACGTAGTGCTGTGCAGATACTGCAGATGCTAAATAAATGGATAATAAGTGGGCAAACTAACCTGACAGAGTTTAATGATGATCTGAGGTTCCACACTATCTGTAATGTACTAAGGAGAGACTGCCAGAAAATGACTCATAATTCTATCATCTTTGCACTTCGTAATATGTTAGAAATGGGATTGCCTCCGGAATCTGATTTAGTGAGATTTTACGAAAACGAAATGCTGTGGAAAGCTAGAAAGATGAATTTAAAAACTTTGATTACGTGTATGATTGTCCAGAGACGTTACCAGGAGACTGACTTACAAGTCGAAGTGCTGAACAAAGTGGTGCAGGTGATTCACAAGAGGTGGTTTGAAATAGCTGACGCGTCCGACGTGATCAGGTTGCTGCAGAATTCGGATCTGCTGGACGAGGAGTTTGTCGACCGAGTCGAAGACAAGCTTCTCGAACTGTTGCGCGATATGACTCTGGTGGAGTTGCATAAGATTCTGGTGTGTTTTTCTCAGTTGAACCGTCGCCCCACTCCTATACTTAAAGCCATATCTTATCACGTAAATCAGAAGAATGACAAATTGGATGCCAAGCAGTTGGTTAACACGTTGTTTGCTTTAAATGTGTTGTCTTTTCCCGACTCTATTTTGTTGCAAAAAATTGAAAATGATTTACTAGTAGAAATTCCAAATATAAATAAACCACAAATGATGCTTACTCTATTGATTTCAATTGGTCAGCTTTCTTGGAGAAATAAAAGTAAGTGTTATGTATCTACTAAACATAACATTTTTCGTATAATGTTTGTATTTCATTTTAAGCACTGGTCTCACTTGATGGAATGTGGCATAATTTGTGTGTACTTTAGAATGTAATATCCATTTGTTGCATTACATTATAATATCAACAAACAACTCTACTAAAACCCGATACAATATATTATTAATGCCGACTAGTGCCCTATGCTATCAAGCTATATAATGGGTATAATATTTATTTAATATTATAGACATTATATAGTCCAATAGCATACAGCAGTAGTTGGCTTTAGTAACATTAACATTATAATATGTTTGAGCTATTCAAACTAGAAGCCTATTTATAATCAAAGATTAGTAGTGGAGTTTCTAGAGTACTCTGTCTTCCATTATTATTTATACTCTTAAAGTTGGTTGGCATTTAACTGAACAACAATTGTTGTCATTAAAAATCAAATTTGAATAGCAGGCAACTGTGGAGATATGTTGCTAGGTCAGAATTTATATTCCAAACTAGACAATGAAAGTTTAGTTTGAAACTAGAAATGACCATGTACCAGTTTAATAAAATTGACAAAATTTTGCTCCGTATGTTAAGAAATATGCCATATTAGTTGATTTTCAAACTAGAAATAATACAATAATTTATTTATAATAATGTTGCAGTATATTTTGGAAATTATTGTAACTAATATTGTAAATATTAAAGGTAAATTTGTTTCAATAGATTTAATAGAAGCTTGCAGCGATTGGATGTTGAAAAACTTGAATCTCTGTCGGCCACAAGAATTAGCAGCGTATGTTATCACTCTGGCAAAAGTGAATTATATTCCTGCCGAAAAGAAGAAGATTTTTGATTTGATTTTACCTCGGCTTTCGGAGAAAACCGTCGAAGTTAAAAGAGTCTGGCTCGATGTCGTCTGGTCTTTGGCAATACTAAAAGAGGTGTCGTCTGAACACTTGGCTTCTGTACTGAAACCCTCCTTTTACCAAACAGAAATTGGTGAGCTACTTTGAAATATATCAATAATTTAACTGCTGTTTAATGTAGTTCATGTTTAACAGTGATTTAATTCATACTTTAATTTCAAATATTGTTAAAATATTAAATATTTTTATAATGTGTAGTAGTTATAATAATAGTCTTTCAACAGAATAAAATCATAAAGTAACTTCTACAGTATATCACACAATGATCTGTACACTTTCTTGTTTAGTAGCAGAAAACTGGAAGAAACAAATGTTTATGTAATGACTTCATTAGGTTTATGTTCAAAATATTGTACATTTTACAAATACTAATGGAAATACAACAGAAATATGTTAAAACTAAATGTATTTAAATATAAAAAGTAAAATATTCTATAATATCTTGCACAATTCTTAATTTCACAGTGAAAGGAAGATAAATACAATGTTAAGAAGTTACTTCCTTCCACAGTACTAGTTGCTTAGACATTGGAAGATTTGGTCAAGGTTCATTAGGATAAAGCTTAAGGTCACCAAGTGTATCGGGAATAAGCACCACCCTAGACGGGTGGTGCTTATTCCCGAGACCATTGAAATCTATAAATTATTATGAAAGGAGAATGAACTCTTGTCAACTACAAGAACCAAATTACGATATAGTGTGCTTGTAAACCTTGGTTGAGGTCTACACAACATAATGCAACATTCATTTTATTACAATTTTTTGTCATCTAGTTTTTTTTTGCACATCAGCAGATTATAGATTATGTTTTATATTTAAATATGTTTGCATATTTCTGTTGTATTTCTGTTAATATTTGTAAATGTTTGAGTTATTGAACATTAATGTGATGAATGTTATTAAATATGACCAAAAACATCAGTTTTTCAGAGTTTAATAAACTTTTTTTTCCCTGCTGTACAAGGTTCTGTATAGTTAATTGAGCAATATGATAGAAGAGTAATTCTTCTATCATGTTGAAAGACTAATATTATCCTTTAATACGGATGACAATCCAAAAGTAATTAGAACTGTTGGTTGGAAAATAAGATGTGAAATTATTGATATATATCAGATGTTATACTATAATATAATATATTGATTTGACTCATGACATTTCTATGAACATATACTTAAAAGCTGTGTATGATGAAAGAAAACAAAGTGTAACAGTTCAAACTGGTCCTGTTATCTAACCATCTAATCTGTATTCAATAGAGTAGCATGATTGTCTACCTTTATACCAAATTTCTTTAACTAATGAATTAAATTAACCACAATGTAGCTTGATGGTTTAGCCTTGTGTTCTGAAGTCTGTCTGGTATTAGTTATAAAATATGTCTGTAAATTAGTTGTATTCATACATATATCATATATATTTAATTTGTTTGCATGCATAAAATGAATTAATGTATTTTATTATGTTTTCACTTCAGGAAATGATAGTTATCAGAACAATATTTTTCGACTGAAGTTATTAAACGTCAGATCCGTTGCAGTCATTGAACATCCTCTGGATCCTAAATTAATAACAATAGAGAAACCAGTATTCAAATTCACTCAGGTAATGTTTATTTAACGATATTTTGATTGCTGTCTTCATTTCTATAAAAGTAAATCCTTTATGTCTGAAATATAAATGGTGTCTAAAAGATTACTGTGCACTGGAAAAGGATTTAAGTAAAGTGAAGTATTACATACAATATTTCAGTTTCTTCTACTTCAAATGTCAGAAAGGACCCCAGAGGTCCCAGAATCCAGAGGAGTGAGGTCCAGAGACATAGACAGCCACAATCCAAGGAAGACTATGCAATTGGCAAAAAAGTCTTTCAAAAACCAGAGCAAGCAGTAATGTGATCTACTGCAACATGGAAATGGCAATGTGCAACTTACAGGTCTTGTATACAATGCCATATGTGTGATTATAATGTCATTATAGATTTCTCGCTGCACAGTAACTTTACAGATACCTTATATATTGTCTTGCTATTTATCATCTCTATAATAAAACATATATAAGGAACTTCTATATAAAATATGATGGGGTGGATTTAACACTATTTGTTGATTTTAGCTTAAAAACAAGCTTAGAAACTTAACACTTAAGCTTAGAAACTTAAAAATTAAACACTTAAAAAACTTCTAAATTTTTAAGTGTTTAATTTTTTAAGTAAGAAAAGAAGTAGTAGTAAAGAAAATGTTAAAATTTGAAGTAATAGTGTCAAAATTTCAATAAAAAATTAAACCCATTTGCTGGAAAAGTGTGAATGGTATAGATTTTACAAGTTATCTGTTCCAGCTTTGATATTGTATTTTAAAATTTCAATAACAACATTGGACAAGTTTGGTACCAGCACAATGGTATGCTATCTCATTTCCAAGCAGATGTGCATCAGTGTCTCATAAAATGATTCAACAACTGATGGAGGGACAATGCAGACCTCTTCCGTGGCCACACATTTTCTAGACTTGACTCCACTGGTTTTTTTCCTGTCATTCTCAGTGTAGTATTGAAGGCAATCATTTTGAACATTTACTCCAGGAAAGAAAAGCTAACTGTGCACATCAACATTGATATAAATGAAATCCTATGATGTACTGCATGCCATAATATGATAAAGATCACAAAACTCTAATGTAGAATGCGTATGTACAGGATCCCATGAAAGATGATGATTTTAGCCAGACAAATCCAAACATCTTAAAACAAGCATCAAGGCATTGCATAATAAAAAAAAATATGCTATGGAATTGCATCCTTTCCTAGAATCCCATATGATGCCGGGAAATGATGACACTTAATATGTCTGCATATGAGGGCAGTATCATGTTCAAACATCTTGATAAAATCATTTGTAGATATATTTGGCAGAGTGATTTTGAGCCACTTAAAAGAATTATAATGAGAAACAATCTGAATCAGGGAGGATGGAGTGTGGGATCTTAAAAGTCTGGAATACTCTCTCCAACTGGCTAATATGGTTAATACTATAAAGAATCAGAACCATCCTCTTCTCTCATTATATATTAGGTCCTATTGCTAAACATATTACTAAGAATCATGATAATTTCACCTTCCTTCTTGACAACTCTAGTAAATACAAAAAATGGAGAGAAACTGTTACTACCATAATTAATAATGACCAAATTGGTAATAAATTAAGGCCCAGTACCGTCTACACGAACATTCATAAGCAAAGCATCAACAAAAATCTCATGGATACTACAATTAATTGGAATGAGATCTGGATTAATGTTGGGAGGCTCCCTCTGAGTAGCGAGAACTCATATGGAGAATTCTGAACAACATCGTGATGATTAGAGAGTATCTTTAGAGTAGAGCTGGTAGGTGTAAAGATACACCCACCATCGTCTGTGTTCTGCCCATTGTCCTCGGTGTGTGATGACAATGAGAGTATCTTTCACATCTTTTTTGAGTGCCACATTGCTAAGCAAACCTGGCACTGGGTAGACAAAATATTTAATACCTGTATCTCCTGTAAGTTCTACTCTAATTTCCCTGTGAAAAACCAGAATAATTACTTAATTAATTGGGTTAGAACTTTGACCAAGAGGGTCATTTGGAAAGCGAGATGCGCCCTTATTTTTGAAAATAAGAAAGGGAACGCAATTCTTGTAATAAATAAAATTCCTGATGAGGCTAACTTCAAACTAAAAGCTGATCATGAGAACTTTTCTTATAGGGAACACAACACACTATACTTTGGCACTGAAAATATTATATGGAAAAAAGTTAATAATAAATTTGTATTTAATGATCAGTGGTAACTAAACTACTACTGCTTCGATTGTAACTGTAATCATTTACGCATTTTTATGTAAAGAATACAAACTTTAACTGTTATACTCATAAAATTATTTCTGTTTAATATGTAACCTTTGTATCAACTCTATAATATTTTGTAATTGTACAGTTTTTATACAAATTCTTTGTAATTATAATTGCCAATGTTTGTGAAATGTAAAAGCCGAAATATTAATGCTGTAAATGGTTTATTTGTAACTCACATGAAACTATATGATTTAACTTTTTTGTATGTTTGCTCTTGTTATGTATACCATTCTCTCATAATATCCACCTTGTATACAATTATATATATTTTGCTACTGTAAATACCTTGGGTATTATGACCATTTCATAATTTTATTGTTTTCTTATTTAATTAATGTATAAGCCATCTAAAACAATGTATGAGGTGATTCATAAATGTTTCCTGCAGATCAGTGTGTTGCTGATTTGTAATAATTAATAGTTGTAAATAAACTTTAAATTAACCAGTGTCATGTTCTGGGATGAAGGACATAGGATCCTCGATTAGCCTGATTTTATCATCAGTAATTGGGTTGAAATTTATGAACACAGTCAAATCATTTTGATACTAATGGACTATCAAATTAATGGTGGATAATGTATTTCTAGAATGCCATTCCTTAACAGTGACCATCCTTAAGCACGTGATATTGTTAGTATATAGGTTTTATGTTATGTTATCTGTATATTAATTGAAATAGGGTTTCAGTTTATATGACTTACGGTGTGATAAATGGCTAAGGCTAAAAATATGATTCAGGTATCAAATTTAAGTCCCATCCTACAGATGATCTCACTGAAGAGAGATTTCAGAAAAGTGCAATAGTTCAGGCTTGGCAAAGTGGCAAAGGTACTGTAATGTGCAAAGTCTATGGACAAACATGTTGGGATCCAACCCTATTAACTTTAGCCTGAGCAACTTTTTTGTGTTTTGTGGCTTCAGTGTTGTAAATACTGAGGTCAATAAATGTGCATTTTAGTTACTAAGACCGTTGTTTATATCACCCTCTCCCAACTCAACCTCACTAATCCCCACCCGTCAAAAATCCGAGCAATGCCAGGCATGTGCGGCTACTTACTTTTTATTGGTACAGACTTGGTTAATCTTTATTTACGTTTGAAATAAATTTTATTTCTCATTATTTAAATGTTAATTTGAATAATTTTATATTTAAACTAGAGGTGAACAGATATCACTTGAATATTAACCAGATCTTGAGTATTTGAACATCAAAAATACTTAATGAACTTAATTACCTCAAGATCTAGTCCCTTAGTGACAGTAATATTTTCAATTTAGTTCCCCCTTTAAGTACTTCTGTATCCATCACTGTGACTGTATGTATAATGTGATATTTATAATACGAGAATTTAATTTCTATTAATGTAATATTCAAAATGTTGAGTACTTTCTAGTATTTAATTATTCCTGGGTAGTATTTACTCATGGCTAATTTAAACATTAAATTCATTTCTTCCACAAGGCATTATAGTAAAACATACCATCTACACTTTATCCAGCAGCAACACTAATATACAAATGTTCTCGACAACATTTAGGGGCCTGTATCAGGTTTCAACATTAACCAAATCGAATGTCTAATGAAATACCTAACGCTCAATTTGGTTAATGTCGAAATTTGTCATAGGCCCATAAATTTAGCTGAAAACATTTGTATATTAAAGTGTTGCGGCTGGAAAAAGCATGGATGGTGTGATTTCTTATATGTAAGTTCCAGCTTACCTATGGAAAAAGACATTATAGAACATAACATTTTATTTGCTCGATGTTCTGTACTTAAAACCTGAAGTTGGCTGATGAAAGAAGCCAAAAACATTCAGTTTACTAATATTTTCTGTCACTGAAAATGAGACAGCAAAGGTCTAAACTTATTGGTTGCCTGTACGTGGCTAGAGAGAAATCTAAATGACAGCTTTTGTAAATGGCTTATTATTTTGAGATGTAAAAAAAAATGTTAAACTAAAATTTGCTTTGTTTTTATTGATTTGCGTGAAAAAGTTCCTTTATAATCAGTTATTATTTAATTTATATAACAGATGCAATGCCACTTTTTGTTTTAGTGCCTTTAAAGCACCAAGTAAATGACAATCTCCATTAAAACCTAACAATCACTAATGTCTATGCCTGAAATAGGATTCATCTGGCTATTGAAACATTACTTTATCTGACAAAATATTATAGTTTTGGTCAAATAGATGATGTTGGAGATGTGCCTTAATAAGAAAATTGATATTTTATGGAAATGCTGCTTGTAGATCTGCACAACAGCTTGTAGCCTTTTGTGGAAGTGGCTGATGTGGGCCAAAGAAGTGACAGTCGAGAGCCGTAAATATTTGATATTCCCAAGCACACTGACAACAATTAAACTATATTGGCTAAGTCTTAATATAAGTCTGTAAGTGGAGATGAGAGGGCCAAGTAAAGTTCGATAGTCTCCACTGTCATATGAACCATGAATGAATGAAACAAACACTTAGCAAAACATAATACAGTGGGTGATCGGTTAACGAACATAATCCATTCCAAGACTTTGTTTGCTATCCGAATTGTTTGTTAACCGATTATCTATTTACCATAGGTTTTAATGGGAATTTAATTAATTCGTTCTGGAGAACCCCAAAAATAAAAATATATATTTTCTTACCACGTTTATTTATATGTAATAATAAAAATACATATGTACACAGTCTTGCGTTTTTATTAGTCATGTTTTTTCCGTTTGAAAGGGTTAAAGAATCTGTCTAATGTCGATTGTTTTTCTCTCTTCTTCAGGATTTTTCGTAAGTAATTAATAACATTGCAATTGTAGAAATCCCCAAGCCTCAACCTGGTTTGGATGCCATTCTAAGANATAATAAAAATACATATGTACACAGTCTTGCGTTTTTATTAGTCATGTTTTTTCCGTTTGAAAGGGTTAAAGAATCTGTCTAATGTCGATTGTTTTTCTCTCTTCTTCAGGATTTTTCGTAAGTAATTAATAGGATTGCAATTGTGGAAATCCCCAAGCCTCAACCTGGTTTGGATGCCATTCTAAGACCGTTGTTCTGACATCCTCCCACTTCTTCAAAGGATCTTTAATAACAGATATCGGCATTAATCCTCGTTTTCAAAAGAAAACATATCTTGCCGAGTTTCTTGGTGTTCTTCATTCAAGAGTTCTTGGCGTTCTTCTGTCATCAGATCCGTTTCAGGTTCCATTATGAACTTTTCGATGTTCTTTATTTCTCAGACATGATTTTTGTTACTCCTTTAGCTGTTTGAGTCTTCTTGATTATACAATATTTTTCTTAAATAAGATTGAACTGTGGCCTACTGTAGACCCGTTCACACCATATTGCCCAGCAACATTAGGCATCTTCTGCCTACTCTCTATCTGTGCTATTATACTCTCACCTTTTGAAAAGAAAAACACGCAAAACCTAACGAGTGCCTACCCGACAGTCTCACGAATACATATAAGAATTGTTTTGTCAGAAAAATAAAAGGCTGGAATTACAAGGGAGAGTTTCAAAGCTTGGAGGAATACTATCCGATCGGTATATACTGGCTTGAGTGTCGATGTTGACGTTTCCCGCACTCCGAAAAGTTTCGGATTGTTGCCCGAAGACAAGGGAAAACCAATCGGTATTCATTATTTTACGTCGCTTCTTCTTGTGTTTGTTCTGTGGAGTGTTCGTTATCCGATCATGTGTTCGTTGTCCGAACATAAAAATCTTTCGCGAAAGCGTTCGTTATCTGATCTGTTCGTTAACCGATCACCCACTGTATTGTGTGCATTGTGTTATGTGATACAAAGCAAGTTAGGACATTGGTTAAAAAGATTTAGGACACTAGTCATGAAAAGTGAATTGGTCAATCAAACTGAAGTTCAGCAAAAGTTGAGATATTCTCAAGTTTTAACTGGTCAAATACTTGCTGAAAGGGGATGAACTGACAGTTTCTATCCACTTCATAGCAACTTGTAAGCCAACGTGTAGGTAGCTTAAAGAATGTAACTGATAATGCATGTCTGTTATGCAGAGTTCAAGTTAACTCCAGAACTACTGTTCTACTTTTTGCAAATTACTCAAGATTCAAAATTAATTTCTAATCACTCATCTTTGTATAAGATCACACATCAGCCTACTTTAGGTCAAATTAGAAAGATAATTAATAATTAAATTAAATAAAAAATAATAATTTTGATGTATTTTTAACATAGAAAAAGCATCACAGACTATTAAAGTTGTTATGCTATATTCAAAACTATAAAAATTGCTATGCTGTCTGATACGTAAGATAATTAAGAAATTTATAGTTATAAAACTGCAATATCAATATAAAAATAAGAAAAGTATACAAATTTTAAATACATTTTAACATGCAAGTAAGAAGGGTGAAATAACCAGCAAAAAGCAACAGCATGGCTGGTTATTTAATGATCCACTTCTACAAAAATATACAAAGGATTGATGTTGTATGTGTTGTTAATTATTAATTAGCTAATAAGAAAGAAATTAATAGTAATGGTATGATTTTAATGATAGAATTTAATTAAATAGATAAAGAAAAGTGAAGAAAGACAAGTTTCTAACTTGGTTGTCCACGCATTGAGCGATTTCATACCAATTGGAAAATACATGGTTGTAAATCAGGATTCATTAATGGGAATTACTATTGGTAATGAATAATTTAAATTTTTTTTGTCATTTTTATTCTTGTAATTGAGTTTCGTGGATTTACAGATGCCGAATTCATCGTAGACAAGAACGGAAAGCCACAGCCAATAGAAATATATGGCACGAGGAGTGGCCTCTCTAATGTATGCAAACCGTTGCCTAATAACCTTCACAGGTAAATTGTTTTATTTTGGACTTGTAAAATGAAGCAACATCAAAAGTTAAAATATTTTTTTAATGTGCAATAGCTCATTACATTGATCCCACTCTTTCTGTCCATCTGACTGCCCCATAATCCTTTTTGTGATATGAAATGTCCTTTAAGTGCCCACAGGATGGAGAGAATTTTAAATACTGTATTTATTATTTATAGTTTTAATATTATATATTAAACAAATTCAATCATTTCATAAATAAATAAACAATAAAATATGCTTTAAAATATACTTATATTGATTTGTAAATTATTTTTACAGGATAGCTGTAGTCGTTTGGGATTTTAAAGATCTTACGTTGGATGGCCAGTTAACGGGAATAAATTCTTTATACGTCAGGCTTCTGAAGAAAATAGGCTATTCTGTTGTAGAGGTGAATGAAATTTAAAATTAATTTTATTACCTACTCACGTATAGGTTGAACAATCAAACTGTAGCATCACAGTAGCCAAACTGTGGCTTGTGAGCCGTTAATGGCTCTTCCTAGTCCCTTATTGTGGCTCCTGTATACTTATACAATTTAGTTTTTAAACTTGGTATATACTACTAACACATATATAATATTTTTGTAAGTTTTCCGACTTGTGTAGTGCAGTGTAATATACAAAAGAATTGTAAGTGTACTTGCGGCATGCTATTGAATGGGCATTAGTCTTAAGACATATTTAAAAGCTTAGGTGCTGTACATGTGTAAAGTCAAAGGAGTTAAATGAAAGTACGTTACTGATACTTTATGACTGACTGACAAGGTCATAAAGTGATCAGTAAAGTGATATTTACTTGATAGATGGTACAGTTCTCCAGTAGACATTTTAATAGAGGTTGCAACACTTGTGCATTTCTGACAAGCTACGCATGACTCCTATTGTGACAAGGTTTGGTCACCCTTCCTATAGAACATTAACTGCATTTAGTGTCAGAAGAGTATTAAAAACAAATACTAAAATTTTTCTTTCCTGGCTGTTATACCAGTATAGAGGGAAAGTATGGTGATCCGGCAAAAAATGATCCCACAGATTTTTAATTTTTATACTTGGGACACCTTGAAATGTCGAAAATTGCAAAAAAATTTGGGGGCAATTCCTATATGTATGGATTTTAGTGTGGAGGGCACAATTTTGTTCACTTTCTTTGAAACTTAACTCCTGTGCTTTTTGTCAAAAATTTCTGAAATTTTGCAGGGAAGTTTGTTTATTACGGGGCTTGATGCTATTAAATTTTGGCGATTAAAGGTCTAGGGGGTGGGTAGATAGTGGGAGTCGTGTGTATCTCCAGTACCTAATGACGATTTTACTCATTATTAGCATTTACAATTTTTTATAAAACTCATCTCTACCCTCAAAATTAAGGCTTTTACTATTTTATAATAGTTAAAATTATCATATTTTATTAAATAAACTTTTTATAACAGATGGCATTACCAAAATTTTAAATGTTGCTAAGGAAGTGTTGAGCAACCCATTGCTGGTTTATTTAGGTTTAGTGTAATATATTGTTACATAAGCTGGATCCACTTCACAGACTACACTCAGATCAATGAAATGATATTGTAATCAGGTTAGAGCAAGTGGATAATTTGCCTAGGTGTTCCATTGTTAAAAACGTAAAATATAAAATTATCAAGGAGAAAATGAATTTTCTTTATTTGAAAATACATACTTTGGTAGTGATATTGACATTGTTTACAAATAATTTTCAAGCCCAGATGTGTAAGTAAAAAATGAAAACCACATGTCTTTGTATATAACTTTATCACTTTTAGCATTAACGACAAATAATTAAGTTGTAATTTGTGACCTAGAAACAAAATAAATGCAATATAATAGCTATTTACTTATGTAATATTTATTTTCAGGTTCCATACACCGAGTTCAACAATAAATTAAATCCTGTGAAAAAGGTGCAGTACCTTCAAGATAAAATAGCCCAAGCCATTTAAATTAAGTTCAATATTAAAAAGAAAATTAATTTTTATTAACTCTTTTCATAAAGACAACTCTGTATAGAATCTAAATAAAAGATTAAAATATATTTTCTTTGTTTTGTAATCATAATTTTGAAATCTGACAGGAGTAAAGTAATCGTAAAATGAATTGGAAGTTAAGTGTACCAAAAATTGCAAGAAATTAATAGTTAATAGTTGCATAATTATAGGGTTGAAAGTCTCCTTATATAAGTATTCATTATTTTCTTGCAGTTGATGTTCTAGTGGTTTCCATACATATACCCTCTTGATTTTTACATATGGAACACTTACAGGTTGCAGTTTATGAAGTAAAACTACAAAATAACTATCAGGAATGAATTTGTGATGCATGCAAGCATAACATTGGAAATTTTAATATGCATTCAACTTGGATGGGTGGAACACATCTATATAAACATGTTTTCATATAGAATATACAGGGTATCCATAAAGTCCATATGCAATTTTAAAATTTTATAACTATTAGTATTGTGATAGAAAAAAATCTGTAAAAAGTATTAGAAAGCTTAATTTAGCTAGTTTTAAGTAAAATTATTTAGTAATAGATTGGAAGAGGTGGACCATTTTCCTGGCCTCCACATTCACCAGACTTGACTCCGTTAATTTTTTTTATGGGGACGTGAAAACAGTAGTGTGTGCAACCAAACCTCAATCAGTAGAAGACTTGAAAGCTAAAATATGTAATGTGAATTCAGGCATTACTGTAAAAAAATTGGCAAATGTTTTTAGAGAACTACAAAATTGTATTACCCTTTGTATTACTAACTAGCAGACTCCGCCACGTGTTGTTGTGGCTCAAAATGTATCTATTATAAATGTATAATACTTCCCCCGTGGGGGGAATCTTTCAAAAAATCCCTTCTTAGTGTACATTCTCTTGACGTACCCTATTTAAACGCAATCAAAAATGCAAAAACCCGCGTCTAAAATAGTATAATAGAAGTCAAGTTGTTCACGGTAAGCCTTAATCCTGTCCCTCTCCCTCGTGGGAGGAATATCGAAAAATTCCTTTTTAGTGTATATTCTGTTGATGTATCCTATTAAAACACAATCAAAAACGCATAAAACCCCATCTAAAATAGTATAAATAGAAGTTCCATTATAAATATTGGTGAAAGAATTTTTGAAATCAGATGAGTAGTTTTGGAGATTACCTCCTACATACAAACATTACCTCTTTATAATAATAGTATAGATGATATGGACACATGGAAACTTAATAAAATACAATAAAACAATATAGATTTTCTTATATCCAATATATTGTATTATAGATTATTAGTATTTGTGTTAGAGAAATTAAGTTATAAAATATTTAAATTGCACATGGACTTTATGGACACCCTGTATTGTGGGACAGAAATGATTATAATAGAGTCAGTCCTGGACAAAAATGTCAAAGTTACTTCCAAACTTTCATGAGATTGACACTTATACATAAGGTAAAAAGTATTAGTAACTGGAGCGTGGTGATCAAACTCGATAATCTTTTTCAAGATAACAATATCAACAGGGATACATTAGTCAGAAGCTTTGAATCATCTTATTATGTAATATTTGTTATCAGAGACCACTGTTTTTATGTCAGAGCCTGACTTAAAACCAGAATGCTATTTTGACATCTGGTAATTCCTTTCCACATCCTATAATGATCAGAAAGTTACAAAATTATACATTGCTTGAAGTCGTCCAAGCAAATGATATATTTTTCTAGATAATTTGGTATGTAGAAGGTCTCATTTTGAAATTTCTGGCAAGTGTTGCTAATTTATTTATGTTAATGCATGTTACTTGTTTCAATTTAGGCTATTAAAAGTCTGATAACTTTCATCCCTTCTACATTATATAAAATAGTTTGGATGGTTTAAAAGAAATTTGTATATTTTGACCATTTCAAAACTTTCATCTGGAATTGTATATGGAGAATTTGAATAACATAAACAGGGTGATTTCATTGCTTCTCACATTTGGTAAGAACAAAGGACCTTGCAACTCTGATGGCTCTATTGGCAGAGAGAAGGGTCCCACTATCATAAATCCACAATACTTATATGCTTATTTTAGGATTAAAATTTAGGTATCCTGCACTTTATACAAACCACACAGAATACCAAATAAAACTATTCTTATTAATAAATTGTTTACAGATTAATTCAAAGGTGGAGAATTCTTCTCTTACTGGTCAGATGCCGTTCTTAAAACTATGCATTATAGTAAATTTTAAATATTTGTTACTACTGATCTTATAAATTTATGAACATTGACATGAAACAGCTGGCATAAAAGTAAATAGAACATTCATCAATAACATAAGATATGCAGATGACACAGTCTTGCATGCAGAATATTTTAATGATTGCTAGACAGAATAGTAGTGTGTAGAGAGGAATATGATCTTTGAAAGTAAAGGAAACAAAATTTATGCAAATCACTTAGGCTGTCAGCAGTAACAATAATGAAGCTTTACATTTACAATGATCAAGTTGAAAAAGTACAAAGATAGGTCTACTTGGGTACTGAAGTCAATGCAAACAATGATTATACAGAATAAATAAGAGTGAGAATAGAAAAAGCAAGAGCTAATTTTCTCAAAATGAAAGAAATATTTTGCAGTAAAGATTTAAACTTAAAATTAAAGATATATTTAGTGAGGTGCCATATATTCAGTATACTCCTGTACAGATTGGAAGCCTGAATGTTGAAGAAGGGCCAACTTCAAGAAACTTGACTCCTTTGAACTATGGATATACTGAATAATATTGAGTAGACCACAGACGGATAAAATTACTAATGTGGATGTACTAAGACAAATTTCAAAAAATAAAGGAATAAGATCAAACATTAAAAGATGAAAACTTCAGTACTCAAGCCACGTTATAAGTGGAGAGAAGTACAATCGGCTGCAAGTGATAATTCAAGGAAAAATAAATGGTGTAAGAAGTGGAGAAGGAAGAATATCACGTTTCTTCTACTAGAGAAGGGCTGCAATCACATTTTCTTTTTCTGGACTGTTGCTCACAATGCTTATCTTCTTCGGAGCAAAAGCACAATAACAGAATTTAATGTTTAAAGAAATGATTATGTTCTACGGCAATCAAATAAAAAAAAAAAAACAAATCATGACTGAGCAAATTCAGATAATGGTATGACCATAGTTTCAGTCAACTTTTCAGAGCAGCAGTGTCAAAAGAGAAGATAGCAATGATGATTGCTAACCTTCAGAACGGAGATGGCACTGGAAGATAGCCACATCGAAGTCCCATAGCTAAGGCTCTGACAACAGAAATTCTTTTTTACTTAGCCATTAGGTATTAAGAAATTCCAGCTTTTGTCTTCCTTATTGATTGTGGGTGTGGCAAAACCCACACTGAACCATAGTGTTGCATCACAACGGCTATGCCACTTCCCGCTATGCTCACCAGATGATAAATTCTAAATGAAATTTTTCTGTAAAGGAGTAAGTTAACGATATTTTTATTAAAATAGTAACTATCCAAATATAACCATTTGCATATTTAAATGTATTGTAGGCTGATACCTACAGGATAAAGAAATAATTCTAGATCCCAAATTAGGCCATCAGCCGATTTAATCTCTCCACTTACATAAAGACAGTCGGTGATCTGAACGAAAAGGGACGAATCCTGATCGCAGCTCGAACCAATATGTCTAAGGGAACACGATGCAGACAGCGCAGATCTCCACAAACGGTTTTTTTTATTACTAAAAAGTAGTAATAATAAGTGAAATATAAAGATCGTCAAGGCCACCGTCGAAAACCGTTTGAAAAAAACAACGGATCGCGCCTGACGATTTAGCAAAAGGTTAGGTAAAAGTGCATTTGGAACAACCTCCAAGCACCTGAGGAGATCTACATGCTTCTGATTCAAATCTAGACACGTTAGCAGGGCGGAATGTTCTCCGATTCCTATTGGTCGAAGTGGTTGTGACCATTTGCGTGACGTCGATAAACGAAACTGATTTTCCTTGTAGGGAAATAAAATTTAAAAAAAAAACTCGATTTCAATTACTTGTACTAAAAGATATAAAAATAAATAAAATATGCCATGTTTGTTTATATTTAAATATAAAATACGTTATTTATTAAATAATTCTAAACCTGTAATTGTATTACACAGGGAATTTTAATACCGTGCGGGGATAAAAATTTTTTTATTTTTATTTAAAATGAAACGAAAACCTTATATTTAAAACGAATTAATGTTAATAGTAAATATTTATTTAAAATAAAGAAATTTTTCTAACCGATAAAAGTTTGAAATTTTTTTTTAAATATAAATAGGGATATATCCCTGTACGTATCACGTGATATACACTGCGTGATTAGACTTGAAGTGGGTGAGGTATTTTTGGAATTTTGACGCTTTATATTAAAATATATACGTAAAGAATTAATATCAAGACAAATTAGTGTTTTAAAAGCGCGAGTCGAGTTGGAATTTCTTTGTCTGTGTTCGAAAATTACAAAATTAGAGAAATTAAAACGATCTTTGACAATGATAAGTGAATGTGCCGATGACTCTCACAGAGAGAGAAAACGTAATTGGATGCTGGATGACGAAGAAGAAAACGTGGAAGATAAAACTGCTGAAAGTGAACCGGTTGTGGAAGGAAGAATTCGAATTAAAAATAAATTGTAAGCATTCAAATCTTATTCCTAAAGGTAATATTATATTCGGTTAAAGTTTAGATACGTAGACTGTCATGGCGGCTCATCTCTGATTCCAGCAAACAAAAGAAAGGAAACAGTGGGGACGCACGTTCTAACCTAACCTAACCTATTCTAATAAATTACCATAATTATTACCAATCAAATTATTAGAATAGGTTAGGTTAGGTTAGAACGTGCGTCCCCACTGCTGGAATCAGAGATGAGCCGCCATGACAGTCTACGTATCTGGACTTTAACCCTTTCTGTGGGAATACTGGTGGTTCTTTTTGGTTAATAGGATGCCAGAAGAATATCGTGTTTAACAATTTAGTTTACGTGATTGTGCTGGCTTTGAGTAGACTAACTTGACCTTTTGTGGAATACTTGATGTCGTATAGTTTTAGCGGGTGTGGGGCTTGCACCACCTGGGTTCTGAGGTGCACGTCTGCAACTGAAAAGTGTAGAAAGGACGGTAGACTGATACATTTTAAAAACTGTCCTTAGGAGATGAACATCTTGGGAAGAGTCAACAATTCTGATGTGAAACCCCTCATTCAGAGCTTGAATCTTACCCGTTGCTCTACATATCAGCTGGCATCTTGTTAACTGAAAAGTATCATACTGGTTCCTATTTGGGTGTTAGATGTGTGAGGAAAACATGGAAAACTCCATGTGACTAGCTGCTTATGAGTTGTGAACTTGCAGCTGGTGTTTGGTGGTTTTATCCTCTCGGCCACTGGTGGATTAATCTCAACTGAACTATCGACGTTAGCCAAACTGTAAATACTTGCCTCCCTTGGACGATTTAATGCAATTTCTGTGATAAAATCATAGAGAATACTTGCAAATGCCAATTTAGAAAAGCTGATTGTATTTTGTTGACTAAAACTTGCAATTAAACTTGCATATTTTTTAAGCTGCTACATAATGAAAAGTATGGCGATTGTTTAACAAATGACTGCAAAGATTTTCATGTTTTTGGACTTCAGACCTTGAAAGGTCAAGAAATGCAAAAAAAAAGTTTGGGTTGTTCTGTGTCAGCATGGGTTGGTTGGTGGTTGGTATAATATTTTTCACCCAATTTGAAGCTTTTGTAGAAATTTTCCAGGGAGGTTTCTCTATTGGTGGAAATGTTTCTTAATTATTTAAAACTTACAGGAAAATTGGTCCTTTGATTCAGGAGATATGGCCTTACTCCCTTAATATCTCTCAAATGAATGGTCTGATTTTTATGAAAAATTATAGAATCATTTCTCCAATACACAAACCTCCCTGCAAATTTCAGAAATTTTTGAACATACGTACAAGAGTTAAGCTTTAAGGTGGGTTAAAAAATCTCCACTTCTTTACAAGCAATCACTTGCCATTAATAATTTAATGTATATCTGAAGTCTTTAAGGTAATGGTAGCAATTATTGGAGAATAATGAGAGTCCAGCAACAATGTTGCAGCTTTTTTGTGAGAAGCAGTTATAATTTAATTGATTCCCTAAAATGTTTCCATTTTTATTAAACTCATCATGGTGAGCCAGTTTACTAAGTCAGCAGAATTGAGAGTTTATTAGAAGAAATAAAAATTTCGTTGAGGTTTGTTCAGAATCCCTTTTCTCTCTCTCTCTCTCTTGTAATAATATAGATTTTAAGAGTAAACAACTTAACTAATTCTTAATAATAATGTGTAAGATGATCACATTTTTGAATAAAAGCAGGTTACAAACTGGGAATGAGAATTTTAAGATTTCAAATTTTGGGATTCTCCTGGTGAATCTGGGAGAGTTGTCAACCGTATTTTATCTTTTTTAATGCTCTTACAGTTTTCTCAGAGTTACTGACCATTTCTGTAGTAAATCAAAAATTCATCTTAAGTTTGCTGGAGTTTGATATTTTTTATCTGTTTCAAACGTTTTCAACCATCTTTGTCTATTTTTGGAATTAAATGATTTTTTAAGTTACTTGGGTTATTTCTATTTGAAGAAAAAAACTAAAATCCAAGATTAAAACTGGAAGAGATAACTTGTAAAATGAAAACCATTCACACTTTTCCAGCAAGAGGGTTTAAGGAAGAAACGTTTTCAGTTTATTTGATAAACTTGTCTCAGGTTTGGAATTTTGTAGTTTGAATTCTAAAATAAACTGAAACCCTTTTGCTGGAAAAGTGTGAATGGCTTTATTTTATTGGCTTTACAGGTATACCTCGCCTTACGTCGGTAATTGGTTCCAGGAGAACGACTTAAGTCGAATTTACTTGTCTCCGAATCTACTTGCCTCTGAATCTACTTGCCACTAGGCTAAACCATAAATTACCAATTCCCGTTTTGTATTTTATTTATTAATGCATTTTTAATAATATATGGTTAATAAGATCTATTTTAAGCTTACAAACAAATAAATTTTAGTTTTTAATATAGTACAGAAAAAAGTAATTTAAATTTATGAATGCATATACTGTAAATACAGTATATACTTGTAAATGTATATATTATAATATGATTTTATGTGCTTTAAACATTTTTCTAGTGATATTACGACTTCAATATTTGTGGCAGACAGACGTAAAGTCGAATAAAATGATTTAAACTTGATTTTTATTTTTCCATATACTTTTTTGACAAACGACGTAACTTGAAACAACGTAAGTCGAGGTATACCTGTATTTTAATTTTTATTTTATGTGAATGGCTTTATTTTATTTTATAAGAAAACTGAATAGGAACTAAATTTATGAAGTTAAAAAATAGTATTTCTAGAATAAAATCTACTAAATATTATATATGGTAATTACCAGTTTTATTTTACAATATTTCAACAGTATTTTGCAATTGTAAGATAGTAATATTTTAAAATAAAATTGATAAGAGCAAGACTTATTGTTTAGCAGAGTTTATTCCAGAGAAAATTGGAGATGGTTTTGATTTGCAAATATTAATATTTAGTTTTTTTTTTTTTTTTTTTAAACCATCTGAAGCTGATTCAGGTAGATTCAACAGTATTTCAGTGATAAATGTTTAAATTATCCAAAGAAAAGCAAAGTTTTCTTATGATTTATTTGTGTCAACTCAAATTGGATGATGATGATGTATAATTAAATCTTTACTAACCAGTGTAAATTTGTCCTTTTTAAAAGTGTCTTTTAGTATTTTTATATTAAACTGCTCAAAAAATGCAAAATATCATTTAAATTTCAATAGAATACATTAATGGAAGTAATTCTGTAATTGAAATGAAAATTAAATGTTTGATATTTTGACATGCTTTTGTACTTGTTAATGTAAAGACCTGAAAAAAGGCTTTTTAATTTTTAGAATATAATTGTTTTTAACCTTCAATCATAGGATGGAATTAAATTTACTTTTCTATTTGTCTATGTTCTAATAAAAACAAAATAGAAATTATTTTATTAGGAAGTTTCTGTTGACTTCTGAGCCTAGTATTCTCGTGTGGAAATGGACAATGGAAAAGCCAAATGACATTACTTTGCCATCAAAGCCGACAGAATGTTTACAGAATACAAAGTTGAAATTTGAAACTTATGTCATTGTGGAAAGTAGAATGGAAAAAATTACCAATAGGAAGGTTGTTTAGTAATGATGTCATAAACATCACACAAAATGATAGCATTTAAAATATTGCAGTTGGCTTGCCTAAAAAAATGGTATTTTATTGGGATGCAATTTTCAAATTTAGAGGTAGACATTCCTTCCTGTTACCTGTTTGTCCATCCATCCTTTTTTAGCCTCTAGAATAGATAGATGAAAATGAAAACCAGATATGGTAGATTTAGGGGGCTAGAGACCCAGATTAACTATATATATACTTCCAGACTGGATTGGAAGCTTTTTTATTTTTTAAATTATGATTAAAAATTGCAGTCTGACATTGTGATGTCATAATAATATACATTTGATTATTTTTTGTAATGATTTGAATAAAATATTAAGGCCGAGACACTTTTAGAGTAAAAATACCCTTGCCGTAATTAATTTTAATCATGTGACAATTATATTTTATGCTGGAGCAGAGTGTAAAATGAGCTTAAAGCGAGTCGAGTAGTGTTTGATGTTTGATGCAAATACGTCCGTAAAACGGTACCATTAACAATTTGGAAGTCAGTGAAATCTATATCATTATGACAATGTGCAAAAATTGATGGGAAATGAACTTTTACACACTCTATGTTCTCTTGTGACTACTTTGAAAAGACCTAGATGTGGAAAGATTTATCATAAACATCCAAAAGTATCCATGTATCTATGTTATTTATGACAAGAAGTAGCCCAATTATAAAATTGGATGCCTAAAACAAGGGATATGGATGGCCATAGGAAAGTCCTTCAATTTAAGTGATTATATAATAAAAAAGCTAAGCATAGTATCTTAGTAGAGTACAGTAAAGTATCTTAATAATGTGATAATAAAAATTAATATATAAAAGTATGGATATTATTTTTACTACATCTGTAATTATAGCACCAAAAAAAATCATAGAATATAATCATTGTCTTTATATTGATAAAGACAATGATTATATTCCTGTATACAGCCATACCGTCAACAGTACCATTGGCAAAAAAAACTTCAGTAATGGAGCCACATTTCCACAAACTGAATGCAAATAGGTCACGTGATTAAAAGTAATTGCAGCAAGGATTTTTATGCTAGCAGATTTTTGACCTAACTTATGAAATTAGTCTACTTACAGCAAAAATAACAACCTGGAATCATAGTCATATTCAGATACTAAATTATTTAATACCTCCAAAGTTGGGAGAGAGAGAAACCTTTTAAAATTGACAAAATTTGTCTTTAAATAAACAACTTGTAATGCAGTTTTAATTGATTAAGCCAAATGATCTTGCCAAAATTATCAGACAAGTTTCGGGCTATGTTAATGAATAATTATCAGTTAATTTGGTTAGATGTAGGTGGTTAAAATGCCATTTTGTATTAATTTTAATTGGCCTAATTATAATAAATTATGAGATGGCGGCTTAATTGCCTATCTCTGGTTGAATTAATTATTAATACAGATCTAAAGTAGCTGGATAATTTTAGTTAGATCATTTGGCTTAATAAATTCACCTCTATTATTGTTTTCCCCCCACTGTTGATAATTGGAGAATGAAATTTCAGTTAACATACACAGAAACATTCTTCAGTTTTTCTTTTATCAGATAAATGACATATATACTGATTCTCCATATTCAGGTTACTGTACGTGGGTACATTTGATATAGAAAGATGATTTTGGCATTTTTCTATTGTTGACAATATCTGTTGTTCGTTTCCACATGTGAATACTGGGTCTTTTATGACAGTTTTCCATTTTTAAAATTCATAACTTGTTTTTAGGTCGTTCGATAAATGCATATTAAGTTGTCAAGCTTTAAAAAGTGAAAATATAGCGGCTGTAGGACTGTTGGATGGAAGAATTTTAGTAAGTTATTTATGTTAATCTCTCTTTTTAATATTTAATGTTTTTTCTGTTTGAAACTGCTGCAAAATCAGAATTAAAGTATTTGTGGCTTGGTATTTATTTTGGGTAAAAGGAAATAAAGAAGCTTTAATTAAAAATCACTGGTCATTGTTGCAAACCTGAAATCATCAGACATCTAGCTGATATTCTCATTGTTTACTAGATTACCTTTTTTTTAGTACTATGGGAATGATAAATTTGGAACCTTACAGATGTCTTATTTGTAATTTGGATTGAACAGTTGCTGACACAAAAGGAACATTATGCTCCAATAATGTTTACTTACCAGAATGTTTGAAAGAAATCTGAATTGACCCTACAGACAGAAGCAGCCATTGAGAAACTTGCCAAGTTACGAATCTGCAATTCACTATATTGTAGTCAGGCATTTGTACTTTTCAAATCATTCTAGTTTTATTTACAGTATGATAAGTAAAATTATATATTTCTAATTCTTCCATAAGAGATTTTGTATAATATATATGTATATTTTATATCTCTTATGTATGGAATATAAATTTAAATGCTATACAATATTTTACAAATTTCTTTTAAATTTTCCTATTTAAAACTAACTTGCAAAAATAATAATAATCAGTCAATAAACTATGTTGTATAAGGATTAATATCATATTATTAGGTTGTTCGGAAAGTAAGTTCGTTTTTTTTACCACTAGACAGATTAGTCATATTTTTCCTGCCATTTTTATTCTAAGCCGTATTATCATTATATATTTTGACAGCTAGCATTTTAAGGCTTATTTGTAAAAAATTTTGTTTGATTCTGTGCAATTTTTTATTTTTTGTGTACCATCAAATATGGAAGATCGAAAGCAGCATTTTCGGCATATTTTGCTTTTTTATTACCAAAAAATCAAAATGCCGTTCAAGTGAGAAAAAAATTGTGGTACATGTATGGAGATGATGTGTTTACAGAACAATAGTACCAAAACTGGTTTACAAAATTTCGTTCTGGCAATTTCAATATTGAAGATGCACCACGTTCTGGATGGCCAGTTGAAGCCAATGAAAACAAAATAAAGGTACTGATTGAAGCAAACTGCCGAATAACAACACGTGAAATCACTAAGAGATTAAATTTGTCAAATTGAACTGTTTATGATTACTTGAAACAAATTGGTTTCGTTTCAAAGCTTGATATATGGGTTCCACATGTTCTTAAAGAGAGATGCTCTCTTTGGTGGGATTTTAAGGAATTTTTTTTTGGAGCTTTTACCAGACAATTTAACAATTGATTCGAAAGTGTACTGCCATCGAGTAAACAAATTGAGTAATATCATCAAACAGAAAAGGTGGCCAGAATTGATCAACAAAACAGGTGTAGTGTTTTACCATGATAATGTCAAATTTCACACAAGTTTGGTAACTCGTCAGAAACTGTTATAACTTAGATAGGATGTGCTATTGCGCCAACCATATTTGCCAGATCGAGCACACTCAGACTATTACTTGTTCCAGTGTATACAAATTTTTTTTAACTGTAAGACATTTACTTGAAATGACAATGTCAAAAATCACTTGAATCAGTTTTTTGTAAGCAATGATAAAAACTTTTATGAATGTGAAATTATGCTACTACCAGAAACGATGACAACAGATATTTGACTAAAATGGTCGATATATAATTCAACAAAATATTTATTTATTATAAAAATATTGTGTTTTTTTCTACGGGAAAAAAACAAACTTACTTTTTGAACAACCCAATACGTGGGGGAAATAAAATATGTGACACTTATTAGTATTAGTTAAAATTCTTGAAACAAATATCAAAAAGTATAATTATAACTAAATCATAGAATGATCATGAAAAAACACTTGTTTCTTCAAAGGATAACTATCCTGAAAGGAAAGCGTACCCAAAGTGGCCATAAACTACTCAATTACATCCATGAGATCTGGATTAAGAGCTCATATTTTCATCAAACTCAAACAGAGAAAATCATATCCAAAATATAAGAAACTTGGTCAATCTAATTATGCTTACTAAAATGAGTTCGCATTTTTTGATGTAACATTTTAAACAAATCTGATGGTAACAAATCAGTCTTTTTTAATAAAGTTAATCATTCTTATAAAATGCACACGATCTAAATCTATTTAGATTTAGGTAACCATTGAGTAGCTCTTTAAATATGCTTTTTGTCTGCTTGATATTTAGTAAGTTTGTAAATTAGAGTAACTGAATTATTAATATAAATGAACTATGGGCTTTATTAAACTTCTAATTTGATAATTTCAATATTTTTATTGGATACTTAGACCATAATTAATTTCAACTATACAGAAAAATTTGGCAATATATCGAAGGAACTGATAAAAGTTCTTATGAAAAAGAACAGATTTTGTGATAACTTTCATATAAGATTACAAGAATTATGAAATAAAGATAGACATGAGGTATTGAGAAACATAAATAATGTTTGAAAGAAGAAATAAATGAACAACACAATAAGTAAATCATTTAGCATAAACTTTTAAAATAAATCATGTTTATAAATCATTACTTTTATATACAAAATACTTTCTTACAGATATTTTTACATTAAAAATTTAACAAAGGCCTCGATATACACAGCTGTCTTGCCATTCACCGGCACCTTTGCTACATAAATATTGGGCAAGTTTGTTGCGTAACACTTTTGCATCGTTGCTATATGTGTTGGATTCTTGCCTACCACATTTATGTAAAGTTTTTGCTCATCACGCCATTGTCCCGGATTGACTAAATGAGCCGAATCTTGTGTGTCAACAAAACCTGTCAGACCATATGTAGTGCTGGTTTTGGTTAATAAAAAATTATGTAACACAAGGGAAGCAGCAACAATCTTTGGTAATGTTACATTTTCATCAAAATTTAATGGCCATAAAAATATTCTGAAACGTGATGCCAAAATTTCAAATACATTTTCAACAACACATCAGCTCGACTCAAACAATAATTAAAAATACGCTCTTTGTGATTAAAATGAGATTTGCAAAGGTATGGTCTCATTATATTTCTCCTTAAGGGGAATGCTTCATCAGCCACAAAGTAATAAGGGAGAGTTACACGAGAATTTGGCAAATTAGCATCTTTTGGAATAAGTGTCTGACTTATTATTTTTTTTCCAAATGTACATTTTTGAAAAACTCCTCCGTCACACTCACTTCCATAGTGCCCAAAATCAACATAAATGAATTTGTAATGGGCATCTGCTACAGCCATTAATATTTTACTAAATCTCCCTTTATAATTATAGTTCAGAGATCTGGTATTTGCAGGACACTGCAAAACAATATGCTTGCCATCAATACTACCACAGCAATTGGGCAGTTGCCAACGTTTCAAAAATTCATCAGCAATGTTTTGCCATTCCTCTCCCGTCTGAGGTACTTTCATATATGTTGCTTTCAGTTTTTTCTATATTGCAAAATGGGTCTCTCTCACTATTGAAGTTACCGTTGTTTGTCTTACTCGAAAAGTATAACTCAGACTTTGAAAAGTCTCTCTAGTAGCAAGAAACCTAGAATTTTAAGTGAAGTTTAAATATGATGAAATGTATACACTAAATGCATCATTTTATCATCTCCATTTCATCACATTCAATTAACTTGTTGTATTTAGAAATAAATAACCATTTATATTGCTGTAAATGATAAAATTTAAACGAGAATCACACAAATTAATAACAAACTAACAATAATTATTACTTTGTTATAGTACTGGCCAACTTTTTTTATTATTATAGAAATTACCTGCTTCCAATAATTAAGAAAAGCTGGCATTTCTGTAAAATTCAGAGCATTTACAATAATTTTCTGATAAACGTGTATATTTAATATAACAAAAATTTATTATGTTTGTAACAGAAAAAATATTCGATATCGAAATAATTTAATTTGATTTTTTTAAGGAAGTTGATATGGCAATCGCTCCATTAACTATAACATCTGCAAGAGAAAGAGTTATCGATTTTACAAAGCCATTCATGTCATTGGGTATCAGTATCATGATTAAAAAACCGATGAAGAAAAAACCGGGAGTATTTTCCTTTATGAATCCGCTATCTAAAGAAATTTGGATGTGCATCATATTTGCTTACGTTGGTGTTTCTGTTGTACTTTTTCTTGTCAGCCGATTTTCACCACACGAGCTTCGATATGAAGATACATACGTCGGTCCGACTGTCATCAACGATTTTTCTTTATATAACAGTCTATGGTTTTCTTTGGGTGCCTTTATGCAACAAGGATGTGATGTTTGTCCGAGGTATAATGTATTTAAATTTCTAAAAATTCACAATAAATTTCATTTTTCTTGTATCAATATACGTAAANGTGCATTCTACTTCATTGGACATTCTTGTAGGTTACACCCTACATAACGCGTATTGGGCATGAATCCTTTCCGAACTATGTCACAATTGCGAATCAGAGATAACAAAACTACTTTAGCGACCAATCCACCAGCAATGCAGCCAAATCTAAAATAAGCGTTTTAATAACTGTTATAACGTTTAATTGTGCTAAGTTCTCACGAGTTGTTTGAAAACCACACAGATTACATATGAATAATTGCTTTTATTTAATAATGTATTTTCTCAATAAAAATATGTTTTTAAATATGCTTCCAAAACTAAAATTCAGCTTTAAAATATGAAGGTGACAACATCGAGATGATTATAACAGGATTGATTAGTACTTATAGTCTGAAATAATTGATTTTACCTTAATGTCAAACAAAGTCGATTGTGAGCTGATATAGTATCATGCCATCGGGTATTCTGTTTGGTGATGTCAGGCTTAATTAATCGCAGTAACTTCAAGAATGTCTCGATGGGCATTCTGAGAAACCTATAGTTAGATAAAATATATTTCATCTATCTGCTATACAGTATTACTATCCGAATTAAATATTAATGTCAAATAGATGTAATGTAGGGCTCAGTGCAAAATGATTGACTATGTGCGAGACGACTGTGCAACTCAGGAAGATGCTCATCTTTGACGTCAGAGCGTGCTACCTGTCAGCAATGACGTTCCAGGTGGACTGTTCCGATTTCGCGCCATACGGGTGCGGAAATCGATCGGAATGATGCGTTATAGCATCGTATGACGATAATAGTAATTGCTCATCACTCTTCTAATGCTTAGCATTGGCGTTTTCATTTTAAAGTCGTAAATGTGCTTGCAAATGCAGGAATTACGATTGAATCTGTTATCGGCACACTTTTCTTTCTTTATTTCGTTTTATTTACGTTTATTTCATTTTATTTACATTTATTTCGTTTTATTTACGTTTATTTCTCTGTAATTAAAGACGATACAGCTTTAAAATAAACAGATCAGGTCTCACTTGCCACTACATTATCTCCACTTTCCCTCATTGTCGTCGGCTCCTTTGTAATCGGATAGGAATTGACCCTGTTTCAAAGTCCATTGTTAATTGTTTATTGCTCTTGCGGTAATGTGATTAGAGCGGGGAGAGTCACTTAATGAACCGCGAAGTGCTTTATTACCCTTTAAACAACTGCTCCCCACTTCTTATTTTTAGTAACTAGAGAAGGGTAAGATCGTCTGTCAAGGTCGGTTAAACTTTATTACTTTCGCAACAGGGTGTCATTTGAGTTGCCAGCCACTCCCTGCTGTTAACGACACCAACGCGTGTAGTGTCATATTACTCTGTAAACAATAACTCCCTGTCAGAAGTGGGTCAGATGTCAAGGTCACTGTTCAATTGCACTGAGCAGAATGTTGTCCTAGATATTTAACAATCAGTTTTGTCAGAACTGTTTCCTTTTAATTCCTGTGTTATAAATTATTTCCACTTCGGTTATCAAATTGCTGTTATAACGTTTTAAATCAATTTGTTTTAAATTATACAAAGTTTTATGAATTAAAATGGCTATGACAATCAAACATGTTTTCATATCTCTATATCTTTATCATATATATATATTACTAAAACATATTGCCGTCTTATAAACAGATCTTATTGTATTCGACGTTTTTTTTTTGTCTTTATATTATATTTGAATTGACCAGTTTATAACTTGTTAATATTCATGGATCACATTATATTTCATTTGTTTAATTCTATACTACCTGTAATTATGTAAAAGTTACTTTCATATCCTTAAATTTATTTGCCGTTTCTGTTTTGTCACGTTTAAGGCGTTTAATTATGATTGCTGTAATGCGACTGAACCTATGAATGGCGGCTTCCCAGCCTTCACATAGAATTTCTACGAGAAAGCCATCATTGCAGGCATCAGGTTGCCGGTGGGAAACATGCCATTCAGGAACCATTTTCGACACATTACATACAAAGAGCATATACACAGTTTTTTTAAACTGCGAAGGAATACTTCTTTTTAAACAACCCCAAAAACTATACATGCTTCTGAGCGTGAAGGAAGCCTTGTAATGAAGGGTTTAAACTATTGGAAACAATCGGATGATTTTTTTTCCAGAATGAAAATAATTATTTTAAACAGCATAATTAAAAACGATACAGTGCATTCTCGCTATCAACTACTTTTATGAGTAGACTCGAGGAACACACGATTTTCAATCGTCACGAGTGTCAAACCACATAACGATTCCACTCTTATTACCTAACTAAACGAGTTCAACTGCAAAGGTCATATTCATCACCTGTTTCCACACCTATGTTTGTCTCATCATCTATTTTTCTTTCTGAATTTGATTTCCCCTCCCATTTTTGCACCTTTCTTATTTACTGATTAAGTCCTGCAAGTTCAGAGACAAGACAAGAAGTATATTGATTTGTTATCGTCCAATAAAACATTGGAAATATCCTTGAACGTGATTTTGTTAAAATCCACAGTGCGTTCTACTAAATTGGACATTCTTGTAGGTTACACCCTGCATAACGCGTATTGGGCGTGAATCCTTTCCGAACTATGTCACAATCTTGAATCAGAGATAACAAAACTACTTTAGCGACCAATCCACCAGCAATGCAGCTAAATCTAAAATAAGCGTTTTAATAACTGTTATAACGTTTAATTGTGCTAAGTTCTCACGAGTTGTTTGAAAACCACACAGATTACATATGAATAATTGCTTTTATTTACAAGGGTATATACAAGGCTATATACAAGGGTATGTACAAGGGTATATACAAGGCTATATACAAACACACCAGGATCAAAACAGAACTGTCGACGAAATTAGCATTGTTCTACAAATATCACCGAGAATTCTCTCTTGCATAATTACACTGCATCGGGATACTATTTCCTTGTCTCCAAAGAAGTCGCCGGGTCCACCCAGGAGTACTACGACTGTAGAAGATGCTCAGCTGACGAGACGGTCAGTATCTGTACTGTGGGAGAGGGTCAGTATCCCGACCAATAGCCACCTGAGTTTGCGACCTTATTCAGGCGATCAGGCATGCTTTCCACAACACTTTGACAAACTGTGCCTGATCTCAGGTTCTCCCAACGACCGTGCACGACTTGCCAAAGGTCGCTGGGAGTCGACGCCTGAATAGGTTCGCGAACTATCTCGCTCCAAATGTTCTCGATCGGGTTCATATCAGCCCCTCTCCCAGGCCACCGCATGTCCTGCACCTGAGGATGCACTTCCATTTACTCTGTTGTGAGTTTGGCTGTATGGACCGGGGAGCGGTCATGGACGAACCAGAATGGGTCTTCGCCGTACACCGCTGTTACAGTTGGCACCAGCACGTCTTCCAAAATCTGCACATACTGTACGGCGTTCAGGTTCCCGTCGACCATGACCAACTCTCCCGGCCCTGCGGCACACATCCAACCCCAGACACCTGCAAACAGAAAAGTCCACATTCAGGTTGTTCTGTATAACACATGAAAATTCCGGTTTAAAACAACAAATTAACAGCCTGCAAGGCTAATGACAAATACACAAGTTATGAATACTCACATAACGAAAATCGACCGCTTCGTTGGGTGCGCCACACGTATTGCTCGTCGTAGCGTGTGGACGGCGGGCGACGCACCCAAACGGTCCCGCTACTCTTGGAGCAGAAGACCTTTTTGTCCGAAAAGATGACAGCCGACCACTGGTCGGCTGTCCAATTGATGTGGTCTTCTGCAAACCGTAGCCGGTCACGTTTATTGGCTGGGGTCAGGTTTTACTTTTGTGCCGCTCTTCTGCCAAACAATTTGTTTTCTCTCAACCTATTAATGAAATAAATATATATGTAATATCCTGCTTTCTACATTTCTGTATATGCAAGAACATGTTACTAATGTATTGGAAGGACGTGTGTTTACTATCATACAAATGTTACATACCGTCTTTTTACAGTGTTGTTTGACACATTCAGGTGCAGTTGCTCTTGGAGCATGGGGGCCGTAGCGAACGGATCTGCCCGACTAGTCGACGCCAGCTGAGCATCTTGTTCTGCAGTCGTACTCCTGGGTCGGCCCGTCGACTTCTTTGGCAACAGGGAATTCGTCTCTCGATACAGCTTAATGATTCGAGACACAGTTCTTGGTGAGATGTTAAGAATGTTGCTAATTTCAGCGACAGTTCTGTTTTCCTGGTTGTGGCGTATAACTAGCGCTCTTATGTCTTTACTGACTGGTTTCGGCATTGCGAAGGAATTACTCCAGGATGGTTGCAAAGCCTTCTTATACTTGTCGCATCGGATATGAATGCGCCTGTAATGGTAGATAGGTGCGGACCTACAAATTACCATGTCTGCATGCACAATACCGATTAATCCGCATTATATCCTGGAATATTTGGAATATATCGTGGATTACAAATATTTGTGATATATCGTGGAATACAGGTAAATGGAATATATTGTGGAATACAAATGTTCCACGATATAATGCAGATTATTCGGTATTGTGCATGCAGACATGGTAATTTGTAGGTCCGCACCTATCTACCATTACAGNTATATTCTGGAATATTTGGAATATATCGTGGATTACAAATATTTGTGATATATCGTGGAATACAAGTAAATGGAATATATTGTGGAATACAAATGTTCCACGATATAATGCAGATTATTCGGTATTGTGCATGCAGACATGGTAATTTGTAGGTCCGCACCTATCTACCATTACAGTCGCATTCATATCTGGTGCGACAAGTATATGAACGCTTTGCAACCGTTTTGGAGTAATTTGGTCGCAATGCCGACATCAAGCAGTCCAGATATCAGAGGCCTTCGGATTGCAATGACAATTTCTTTTTGTCAAGAAATATTTCTTGATTATACACAGTTCAAGTTTGCAACAACGCTTTCATATCTCTACATCTTTATTACATATATGTTAATAAAATATATTGGCATCTTATAAACAGATCTTATTGTATGTGAATATGTTTCCATTATATCGATTAAATATTAATATTATATTCGAATCGAGCTTTGTATAGTTGATGATTACTCACGGATCACATGATATGTCATTTGTTTTATTTCATACTACTTACGTAATAAATAGTTTTATATCATTTAATTTCCTTCCGTATGTTTTTAATTATGTTTTATATTTAACGTGATTGAATCTACGAATGGAAGCTTCCCACGCATCACAGAATTTTTACGGGAAAGACATCATTGCAGGCATGAAGTTGCCTGTAAAGTTGTTTATCCGGGAAAGATGCCAATCAGAAACCATTGTTCACATATTACAAGTAGGGTTTCTCAAACGGGATCCCGGTTGTCTTTTTAAACCGGGACATTTCCCGGGAAATTTGTCTCATCCGGGGATATCCCGCAAATTTCTTAAAAAGTCACTTTTTTCTGACTTTGTCTTACGATTGAGGAAATTTGGTAAATAAAAAGCATAATTAACTCAGAAACTGTCAAAATGCATTTGTTTTTATTACTCTTAAACCTACTTATTATATTTTACACATTTTTGCTGGTTATGGCATGTCACAAATGGTCAATAATCATTGTGTAGATTATTTGTGGCAAGACTCTCAAAATTCTTTACATGTAATGTGGAATAACTGCTTACTCTGTCCTAATTTTTAACCATGCCCAGTAGCTTCAGTAACTGCGTAGTGCCAAGTTGTGCAAATTCGGCAAGGATACAAACGAGTACGAAGTCTGCAAGTATGAAGTTTCTCCTCTTAACCTGATTATTAAAGACAAACGAACTGCCGACTTATTGGGCTATGATGTTTCTATTAAAGCAGTCGAGGTAGACAAATCAAGAATACTACAGAACAAAAGAAATACTACAATCTCGAAAACGAACTAGAAATCGTTCAAGATACTGGTGAAAAACACATAATACTTGTCTTCTCTTAAATGCATTAAACACGATTCCACTCACATCAATTGAATCGGAAAGCCCATTCTCGGTAGCAAGGCTTTTTATTATTAAACTAAGAATAAGATTGAGTGATTGGAGTATTGGCTGTCTTTGCTTTATAAATCTTGTAAACATTTACAATATTTTCTATTATATTTTATTTAAAAACGAAAAGTAATTTTTAAGTTAGAAGTTTGATCTAAGTTCATATTTTAAAATGATTACGTCAATTCAAAGAATATTGTTGGTGTTGTTGTATGCAGTTTCCAGCAAACTGTATTAATTTTTTTTATTTGTGAACATTTCTACGTTATTCAAAGGTAATTTTTAATATACATCTTACCCAGCATTATTAATATGATTTTTGCAGTTCCAGAACGTCATAAATTACTTTAAAAAACGAAAATTAATTATATCATTTGATTACATGATATTTTGTATATATGAAAAATAATTAATTTTGTCCCGGGATTTCCCGGGATCCCGACTAACAATTCCCTTTTATCCCGGAATCTCGGGACATGTAAAAGACCAGGTAATGAAAAACCCTAATTACAAATAATAAATATGCACACTTTTTTAAAATTTCTAATGAAAATGTTTTAATTAATCAAAAGGTATACGTGTTTTAACGCGTGATTTCGAAAGAAGCTTTCTAATGAAGGGGTTAATGTGCATTGCTGGCAGATTGGTCGCTTACATATATTTGTTATGTCTGATTCGCAATTCAGATATAGGATTCACGGCCAATACGGTTTATGCAGGGTGTGACATACACGAATGTCCAATCAAGCAAGTAGAACAAGGCGTGGCTAACACCTTTTAACAAATCATGTTCAAGGATATTTACCATTGTTTTATTGGTTAGTAACAGACCAATACACTTCGTGTTTGTCTCTAAACTTGAAAAACTTAATCAGTACGCACTTTAAACGTGACAACACATAAACGGAAAATACATTTAACGATATGAAACTAATTTTTACATATTTACAAGGAGTATAGAAGTAAAGAAATGAAATATTATGTTATCCGTGAATATTAACAAGTTATAAACGGGTCAATTCGAATATAATATAAATACAATATAAGAAAAAAAATCGCATACAATGAGATCTGTTTATAAGACGGCAATATATTTTATTAGTATATATATAATAAAGATGTAGAGATATGAAAACGTTCTTGTAAACTTGACATGTATAATCAATAAATATTTCTTGAAGAAAAGAAATTGTCATTGTAATTTTAATTTATAAACTTCGTAAAAGTATAATTTAAAACAAATCAATTTAAAACGTGATAAAAACAATTTTATAACCGAAGCAGAAATAATTTATAACAAACGCATTAAAAGTAAACAGTTCGGACAAAACTGATGTAGGACAACATTCTGCTCAATACAATTAAGCAGTAACCTTGACATCTGACCCAGTTCTGACAGGGAAGGGAGTTATTGTTTAGAGAGTAATATGACACTACGCGCGTTGTTGTCATTAACAGCGGGGAGTGGGTGCAGCTCACTTGACATCCTGTTGTGAAAGCAATAAACTTTAACCGACCTTGACAGACGTGTCTAATTACTAAGAATAACAAGTAGGGAGCAGTTGTTTAAAGGGTAATAAAGCACTTCGCGGTTCATTAAGTGACTCTCCCCGCTCTACTCACATTACCGCAAGAGCAATAAACAATTAACAATGGACTTTGAAACAGGGTCAATTCCTATCCAATTACAAAGGAGCCGATGACAATGGGGGAAAGTGGAGATAATGTAGTGGCAAGTGAGACCTGATCTGTTCATTTTAAAGCTGTATCGTCTTTAATTACAGAGAAATAAACGTAAATGAAACGAAATAAACGTAAATAAAACAAAATAAAGAAAGAAAAGCCGATAACAGATTCAGTCGTAATTCCTGCATTTGCAAGCACATTTACGACTTTAAAATGAAAACGCCGATGCTAAGCATTAGAAAAGCGATGAGCGATTAGTATTATCAACATACGGTGCTATTACGCGTCATTCTGATCGATTTCCACCATTTTCGTCTACTCTCAATAGCTGATTATATTTACAGTTGGCAGATGGCGTGGGTTTCAGTTGTAGAGCATTTTCCGCATGTGAGTACGTGCGACACGGAAAGACGACAGAACGGCAATTGTTTCCGTCATCTGTTGCCACATGGGTACCAGGCTTTAGTCAGTTGGTCCTTGTTGAACACATCAGCCACCTTATGGCTTACATGAAGCTTGTGAATTAACCTTTCACGATAGTCCAGAGCGCTCTTGCTACCTTGATCTATGTTTTCTGTACGTGTTTCGCCTGGGAGAACAGGGTTGAAACCGTACAACAGGAATGACAGAGTCGCAACAGTTGACCCATGGATAGTAGTGCAATAAGCTGGTAATGCTGCTGGGATGTACTTATTCCAGTCAGCTTTATTTCCATTTGAAATCTTTGCAATCATCTTGATTGTTTTTTTAGCCTTCTCACAAGTCCTATTCGATGTAGGTCTGTATGCAGTTGTTGTCTTCCAGTTGATACTAAGTTCATAAGATACATACATCGTTCATAAGATTTGACGTTAAGTTTGTTCTGCGGTCAGAGATAAGAGTTAGGCTCCTGCCATAACGGCACATGACATTCTCAAAAAGGGAGTCTGCTATTGCTTTCGATGATACTTCTGGGACAGGAATTGCTTCAACAAACCTTGTGAATATATCAATGAAAACTATTATATACCAATTCTCCCCTTGTGATTCGGGCACTGATCCAGTCACATCCACAGCAATTACCTGTATTGGCTCTGTTACGTTGGTCCCATCCTAGTTTCGTGTAATGATTAATTTAACTTTTGTAATCCTCACCTGACCGGTCTTCTGAGTATGCTAGGTTCCCAGTCGTATCTCCACCAAGAAAAGTCTACTAAATCTGTCTTTAGATTTTATTTACACAAAACAAAACAAAAAATCAACTATTTACACTAGTTCGGTTAGAAGAGCATTCCGCTATGTATACGTGCTTTTGGAACTTAATAACTCCTTTTCTTGTGTTGCCAACTTGTAAAGTACTAGATTATTTTTACAACGATTAGTGACACGACTTTGTGCCGGAAATAGCCGTTACCTAACGGGTACTTTACGTGGATTCGCGTTAATGTGCCAGGCCTGGACTTTAAGCGGGCACTGAATTAAATAATGACAAAGTTAGTCAAAAACAATCCAATATTTAATAAAATTCTAGTAATAAACTATTTACAAAATTTAGTAAAAATCAAATAACAATTTATTCAACATAAATCAACAACTCAAATTAATCTATTTTCTAACTTAATTCTATTTCCCTTTGGAATTCGACGACAATTCAAAGACTAAACTTATATACAATAATTCTTATGAATTAAAGGTCCTGATCGTCACCTCAATATACTAGGAACCTTTATTCTCAACTCTGAAGACTTTCTCTAATCTTCGATCCACAAATCGAATAACTTCAAAATCGCCTTGGAACTACTTTATCCTATCGGACACCTCTCGTTTGCTGCTACGAAGTTCACCACGCTCGTTGATAACAGAAGCTCACTTCGATAATCTTCACTTGAGGTTTGGTCTTTATACTGTGAGGTGACGTCACAATTCTGAGTGCGATCACTCCCCTCATTTACATACTTATCGGTAACAATAAATTTTTCTTGTTTGTCTGGCAGCCTATTTTTCGACAATACTCGCTAACCTTTTACATTATTCCTTTTGACAATTTTCGGGATGTTTTATTCTTTTACCAAGTCCCTAAGTTTTGCTTGTGAGGTCTTCCCCCCTTTTTGAGTTTTTCTATGGTGCTTTTCTCTCGTCAGTGAGTTGGTTTCTCTTTTATTTTTCAGTTTCTAAGGTGAATGGTGAGGAAACCTTCGTCCTAATAAAACATAAGCCCCAAACAAAATAGAATAAAAAGCAAAAATAAAAGTAACTAAAAATAATGCTCAGACTTGGTTCCTTACACTTTACAATAATAATAAAAAACCAAAAAAACTGCCTGCCATCTTGTGGTATGAATGAGTCATCCTCCCATTTTTTATTTTGACAGTCAAAACCAAATTAAACTTAAATCTAAATTTAAACACAACAAACACACATACTATAAGTTAAATGAGTTCGAATCAGTTTGTAGCTTCTTCAGGTTCACTATGAGAAAAAAGTTTTTATTGTTGAAATTCTTTTTATAGTGTAACTTATTGATATTCTGCTGTGTGAAAATCAACTGTTTGAGAAAGTATTGCAATTAGTTTTTTCAAAATTGGACATCTCATATATGATACACTGGATCTCTAGGTATGCATTGAATTACTTATGACCTGGCAGTATATTTTTTAAATGCTGTTAATACAATACAATAATTTAAAAGTTTTTTAATGTTCCAATATTTTAAAATTACAAAATCACAATTATTAAAAAGATTTTAAACAAGAGTTAGTAAAATAAAATAAACTTTTAACTATCCAGCAATAAATAATGTTTAACAAAAACGTTTTGAATTGTTTTTAAACGGCCATTTTCAGTTGAACCAATACTAAAAAAGAACACTAAAAAAAAAGAACGCATGAAGTACAAATTAAACAGAAACCGAAATGTGCATGCGTACTTCATCGGACTTGCGTCTTCTGAAAATCTATAAATAACTTGCAAATAACATAAAAAAATAATAAAGCCGCTAAAAAAAGGGGGAGGAGAATATTTGTTGATTACAAGGTGTTAATCTGCGTTATTGTAAAAGGATTTCCAAGCATAAGATAACATTTTTGCATCTCTATGATTAATGCATCCCTTATTTATGTGTGCCTTCTGTATCTCTATCTTTTCAAGGTGTTTCAATGCTTGTCTGGAATTTGCGGCTCTAGATAGATATATATACACGTATTATCGATACATAGGCACACACAAATTTCAGTATAAGTTCTTGTTTTTATTTACAAGAGTTAGTTCAAACCATTAAAAAAGATACCTAGAAAAGAACTTTTGAATTTTTTTTGTTGGTATTTAGCTGTTGCTACTCTGTGAACTTCTGGATTATTTTGTTGGTATTTAGTAGCAGCTTGTAAGAGCTTTTTTTTCTAATTGTGTTTGTAAATCTAGCACGATGTTTTTTAGTACGTTTCTCAAAGCTGGGTATTCTATCAGAGTTAACTGAATTAAAAATGGATGTTGACAATTCAACTGCATAAGGCAAATAAACATCAAAATGTCCATGAGACAGGTCTTGCATAGAACTAAAATGCAGTCGCTTCACTGGGTTTCCTTCTACACCAAATTTTTCATACAGCTCGCCATTGTAGTAAACTTTGAAAGTTAACGGAAATATTTGTCTCGCTGCTACTAACTCGCATAAACCTCCATAAGTATGAAATCACGACATATCGTCAAAGTATTCGACAGAACTGCTATAATTATTTCCATCATTATCATGTTACATAATTGAAAAATCATCCCAGTGACTCATCACGTAACCCACTATTTCTGCATGTACTTCTCTGGCCTTCACTTGAGTGTCATACAAAACAAAGGATATTGCTCTAAAGAGGCAAGCTCCATTGCTTATAATTGGAACGATGGTGTGGGGTGTCATAACACCATTTATATTTATTATTTTAACAACCATAGTTATTATGTAATTTATAACAATCTAAATGTATAAAATTATTGCGTTAAACATACCCCTTATTACTGAGAATCTTCTAATTCAATTGAACGTTTTCAATCTGACCAATTTTCTAGAATGTTTGCAATCGTTCTATAATCGAACAAATGTATAGTAACAAATTTGAATTTAAAACGGTTTGAACATTTGGTAAAAAATCGTAATACGTAAATATTGTACATTTGGAAATTAAGTTATTACCACCAGAAACAAAAAATCGCATCTAAAATAGTACAGTAGAAGCCGTTCTTTTGGTTAAGCCTTAATACTTTTTATCTCCCCCGCGGGGGAATTTCGAAAAATCCTTTCTTAGTGTGCGTTTCCATGACGAACTGTAACTGTTTACCAAATTTCACCTTTTCAGGTTAAGCGGTTTGCTCTGGGCGATGATAAATCAGTCAGCGAGTCATTCAGTCAGTCAGGACAAGCAATTTTATATATTTAGAGTATAGATGGTCAGAAAAATTGTGCTTTCTAAGCACCTGCCAATCGGCAATAGAGGTAAAACAACTACTAGAACAAGTAGTGATATCAACCCGAGAGAAATGTCTGCCATTGTCAAATGTAGTGGGAGAATGAGGATCATTTATAATAAGTAAATTATTTTCTGCGAAGAATTCTTCGAAAGCCTAGCCCCTATCATCCAGCAAGTCTCTGCCCAAGCCGGAGAGTGAGAATTAATATCTCTGGCAATTATAAAATAGGAAGAAGGGTATGACTCAACCCTTTGGAGACTAGAAAGAATAATGCTAATATTCTGTGGCCTAGGACAGTAAATGTTAATTATGATATATTTAGTATCGCAAATTTGGCTTCTACACAAACCATAAATTTGCTAAATTTGCATAAATGGTGCTAAAAGAAACCAGGTGCAAGATAGGAATATGACTGTGTGGAATGATAGTCGCAGCCCATGGAGTGTTATTGGTTCCTTTAACAATAGAACAGTTAGCTGGAAATGAAGCAGGCTGCCCATGTAAACAATAAGGTTCTTGCACCAAAATTATATCGTAATTGTGTATATCACTTGCCAAGAAAGAACAGGAAGTAATACTTCTCTGTAAGTTAATCTGCATAACAGAAATACTATGCCTAAAATTCTGACCCATAGTTGGTCCTATTGATCAGATTTGCTTTAACCTGTTGAAACAAACTGCACACTGAATCTCATGCATTATGCCTGAACTTCTCGAAGTGGTTATATTTACAGTTGATACATATAGGAGATTCACTGAAATTGGGGCAGTTTTTGAAAGCATGGTTTCCAGCACACTGGCTACAGATGTTATTTTCCTCTGTGCAGTCCCTAGAACTATGTCCGAAGCGACATCTAAAACACTACAGGACTGGACAGAAGTCAACAACCCTACAGTGTGACCAACCAATATTTAGTTTACCTAAAGTAAGCACATGTTTGCGCAAAAGAGGAGAAACTGCAATTACCCAATTCTGGTATTCCCTACTTGCTATACCAGAAGAGAACTTTAGTTGAAATTCCTTTTTAAAATCCTCTTCAGGAAACAACGAATGAAACAATTCATTTTGGTAATAAAGATTACTAAGCAATTCCTCTTTAGAAGCATGTTTAGGGATGGAAAATAACATCAAACGTGGTCTCCACTTTTTTGGTTGTTTAGTAGTAACCTCTGGTATCTGTTTTTTGATATAACTGTCAAGAACATCAATGTCCTTGCTTTTTTCAAGTTCAACAGCAATGCCCCCATTGCTTATTCTTCGAACTCTATCAACGCCAATCTTAATTGCTGATGGATTTGTAAAGTACTATATTATTTTTCCGACTTTCCAACGATTATCGACACTACTGTGTGCCGGAAATAGCCGTTCCCTAACGGGTACTTTACGCGGATTCGCGTTAGTGTGCCAGGCCTGGACTTTAAGCGTGCACCGAATTAAATAATGACAAAGTTTGTCAATAACAAAATCAAATATTTAATTAAACTTCTA
>NW_019384993.1:210756-213801 GCF_000671375.1 Centruroides sculpturatus | reverse complement strand
TTTGTGAAGTTCTGTTGGGTCCCAGGCCACGTGGGTATAAGAGGTAATGAAGAAGCTGATACAGCTGCTAAGTCAGCAAGCCCTTCACAGCATACAATGCATATTGAAGGAGGTGATTTGAAGCTGGTCGTTAAAAAACGACTAGCAGAGAGATGGCAAAATATGTGGAACGCACAAATCCACAATAAACTACACGAGATCAAACCTTTGATAGAAAATTGGACACACAATAGGCAGTATGATAGGAGATCTGAGGTTGTCCTTACTCGTTTGAGAATTGGACACACACGACTGACTCATCAATACCTTTTGAAGGGAGATGACGAAGCAGTATGTCAGTACTGCAATTGTACCGTAAGTGTTAAACACATACTTTGCAATTGCATCGCTCTTGATCAATGTCGTAGACAGCATTTTGGAAATGCAAGTTTGAGTGAGATTTTGGGCCAGAGGCCAAAACTTGATAAGTTACTGAACTTTCTTAAAGTTGTAAATATTTATAAAGAGATTTAATTAATTATTCATATACTTATTGATTATTTATTATCATATTTTTTTATTATTATTTATTATATATTTATATCTGTTTTGTTGTTTTGTTTATTTGATCTTATTCATGTTTATGTGTTGTATCTATATTTTGTTATATATATTATGTTCATTTATTTATTTATTTTACCTTTTGCCTTGGCGCAGCATGGCCTGCATGGCCTGAATGGCCCTTGTGCCAGAAAACTCGCACCAACCAACCAACCAACCAACCATCACTTTCTCTTTCTTTGTCCTTTCTTTGTAAGTTCAATACACCACTTGTGCTGGCCATTTTTAGACTAAATAATTGCCAACTGTAAAATTTCACCGGCACGGAATGTTTATTATCCTACGTCACAAAAGTTTTAAGCGGGGAAGAAGTTATTGCCATTATTTACACTATGTCTCTAATTACTTAGCCGGGAGAGGAGTCGATTGCCATCATGAAGTGACACCAATTAGTGAGCCATACGACCGATACATTTAATTTAAAGTCTCCATTAGCGTTACCACCCAGTAGAAGTGTTAAATGATCTTTTGTAGCTTTAAATCCTGGTGATCGCTTTTCTTCACAGGATAAAAATGTATGTTTTGGCATTCTCTTCCAGAAATGGCCTGTTTCATTAATATTGAAAAATAATTCAGGAGGATAATTCCCTTGTTTAATGATTGCTCTTAATGTCGTTGGAAATGCAGCAGCTGCTTTTCTATCTCAACTTGCTGCTTCTCTAGTATGTCATGAATATTATTTCTGTTTTTAAACTGATTGAATCATCTTTGACTAGCTACGAAATTTTTACTTGTGTTGCCTTTTTCATTCTGAATATGGTTAAAAAAATTTTCTCACTTTTTCCATTATAATTTCTTGACTTAATGGCGTATTGCATTCAATTTCATTGTCAATCCAGATGGAAAGTCGTTTTTCAATTTTCTCAAACACATTGCTTTTGGTACAGGTAATTTTTAACCACAACTACAACCAGTTGTGGTTGTAGTTGTTGATACTGGTTGTAGTTGTTGATAATACAATTTTGTCTTTATTTTTTAAAATTGATTGTATTGTTGAAGTTTACAAATTTAATGCAGTGTTGATATCAGATTGCCGTTCATATGAATCTAATTGTCTGAGCACTTGCATTTTAGTTTCTAGTGAAATGCTTTTTCTTGTTGCATTACTTACTTTTTCTTTGCAATCACCCATTGTAAAAACTAAAAATTGCTTTATTTATTACAATAAAATAAAATATTATGTTTATATGTAAATACACACAATAACATTGAACAGAAAACGTACTCGGCAAATTAATAATCAAAATAATTAACACCTAATCCAAAATAATCACACAATAACATTGTTGATCAATCATAAATCAACTGTGATGCAGGAAATGTGTTTGAACTGCTATAAGACACACCACAAGACTGCACGTAAGTATCAAAGCAACAAAATCATGCATATTTTGTTTCTCAGTGCACTTGACGAATTTGTCTCGTAATATCTTTTATATCTTACTTATCTCTAACCTGAGATCGAAACATAGAATACTTCTTCCTCAATTTTGATGGCTGTGTGATCTTACTATGTGTGAGTAGCAGGGGGCCACTGGGTCGAACCCTAATGACCGCTTAATCTGCACGGGTCGGGAAGACCCGCTCTCGGTTGTCGGATGGCAATAGGAGGGCTAAAAATATGAGTGGGGAGGAATTGGAAGTCGTGACCAGGTTTCCAAAAGACTACACGGGTTGAAATTAATGAACACATTTAATAAACAACTATGAAAATTTACACAAAGATGTTAAATACAACATATGCAAATCAAGATATAAATAGGTATTCTAAAAACTATTCTAACCTAACGCTAAAATCCGAGAGAGAGCTCACGTTAGAGAGAGATAAATAATAATGGCAAGGGTTTACCTCGAAGGCAACGTTCTCCAATTATAGGACGTTACTAAAACACTCTGTGATCGTCGTCTTCTAATCCGAGGTTCCTTTGAAGGCTATGTGGAGCGATGTCCTGTTACGGTGTATGCTCCGTCGCTCCCAATATGTAGAGTTCTTCCTTGACGAAGTTCTTCGGAGGTTTCTTCAATCAACCTCTCCGAGGAGTAATTCCGTCGTATATGGAGAGAATAGAAAATAAGCAAAGTCCTTTACCTTTCATGGAGCGGCAATTATGAGCTTCTTAGATCCTGAGAGTGCTGGAAGATCGTGCGACGATCGCTCTTGAGGTTTGCAGAGGGGTTTCTTCGGCGTTAGCTCCTCAGCCAAGCGCCCGGAGTAGAAAATTTGACCCCTTTATATACTCTATAGCGTGGGAAAATCTGCTACTCTTTTGACAGCTCTCCAGATTTATGACAGTCTCCCCCGTCATGGGTGACGACAATGCAGACATCGTTTAACCAATTACTGTTAAATTCGTCATCACCTAGGGAGATGAATGACCTTATTTGGTCATTTTTTTCGTTCGGTCGCTGCCGACGTATGAGGGTCACGTGACATCGTGGTCCCTC
>NW_019384993.1:208471-209668 GCF_000671375.1 Centruroides sculpturatus | reverse complement strand
CCCCCCCTTTTTCTCGGTGCGGACTTACTTTTTTCCGCTTGGGAAGCGCAAGTGTGCGCGAGTTTTTCTACGGCGCTTTTCTTTCGTCGGTGAGTTGGTTTTTCTTCTATTTTTAAGTTACTAAGGTGAATGGTGAGGAAAAATTCGTCTTAACTAAACATAAGCCCCAAACAAAATATAATGAAAGCAAAATAAAAGTAAAATAAAAATAAAGCTCAGACTTGGTTCCTTACATGCTCAGTTGTTTTTTGTACAAGTTTTGGTTTCTTTGTCAAATCAGAACGAGGTTTTTGTGGTTTTCTTTACCCAGTCAGTAATTTTATAGGGTTTGGTATATTGAAAATTGTTGGAATTTCATTCCAAACTAATTTTTTTTTTTTTTTGAATTCATAAATTGGTTTTCTTCAAAATGCTCAGCACAAAGATAATTATTTTTACATAGTACTTCTGCTGTTTTATTTAGAAGATTTAGGTGTTGAGTATTTTGGACCGAAAAGCGGCATCTGAAAAATAAATAAAATGGAGCTGCATATGAATGGATAGTATGACATGTTTAACCCCTTCATTCCTGATCATTAATTAAATTGATATAAGATTAATATTAAAATACATTAAAAATACTTAAAACTGAAAAAAAACGAAAGAAATGCATTAATTTTGAAGAAAAACCTTCAAATTTTATTTTCCTTTGTTTCGCCTTTGTGTGAAATTTAACACTGATGAGTCATTGTTTATACAGCTGGGTGACCTTGAACACAGCTGGAGTCCGATTTCCCGGGACATTCTCATAGACGTCTCGGGAGGACAAGGGTTTAAAGTAGGGTGACTATAAGCGACATGGAAATTTTTAAATATTTTTAAAAAATTCAAAATTTTATTGCGATTTCCGACCCCCCCTAATTAATTAATTATATATTTATAAAAATATATTAATTAAAAAAATTAAAAAACCATCGGAGGTCGTTTTTGACATCAGAAACTAACTTTAAATAACTTTACTGAATGAAAATCCGTGCGCTACAACTTAAAAACCATGAAATAATTTTGATAAAAAACTCCCATTAAAAAACAATTAAGCCTTAATCGAGCCTTCACATAGGCTCATTAAAATCGCGATAAAATTTTTTTGCGCGGGAAAAAAATTTTGAAAAAATTTCGGGACCTAAAAAACATTCCAAAAATTCAAAAAAAAAAATT
>NW_019384993.1:150365-207886 GCF_000671375.1 Centruroides sculpturatus | reverse complement strand
GTGACGGTCTATGGGAGTCTCCCATGTGACGGCATCCCCTTGTTGGGCCCCATGGTGGGTGGGGTCACCAGGAGCTGAATAAATAATTATCATTATGGATTCTTCTAAAAATAAAAATACAGACAAGCCAGAAACAACAAATGTGAAGACATCTAGTCAGCCAGCATTCTTAGTAGTGCATGCAACTGGAGATAAACCTCTATCTAAGTGTTCTCCCTTTTTGATTCACAAATTATTTGAATCTACCATAGGACATTTAAAAAAAATCCAAAAATTGAGGTCAGGGGACCTACTGGTTGAAACAGCCTCTCCTCAACAAACAACAAAGCTTTTATCAATGAATAGACTTGGAGATATGGGAGTTTCAGCCACACCTCATGGAAGTTTAAACTCATCACGCGGTGTGATATCTGAGATTGATCTGATATCAGAAGACGAATCAGATATTCAGATCGGCCTTTCAGACCAAGGGGTCACTGCTGTTCGGCGTATCTCGATACGACGGGATGGCAAGTTAATACCAACGAAACATTTAATTCTCACCTTTAACAAGTCGACATTGCCATCATTTATTACAGCAGGTTATCTGCGCTGCCCTGTCCGCCCCTACATTCCAAATCCGCTGCGTTGTTTCAAATGCCAGCGGTTTGGACATTCACAGACATCCTGCCGTGGCAAGAGCATATGTGCACAGTGTGGGACTGAAGGTCACGAGAGTACTGAGTGTACCAGTATCTCATGCTGTGTTAACTGCAAAGATGCCCATTTTTCCTACTCCTGAAAATGCCCTGCAAGGCAAAGAGGAAAAGAGATACAACGGGTGAAAACAGTCAACAACATACCCTACCCAGAGGCTCGTCGTGTGGTCACTTCCACTGCACCTTTGAGACAGAAAACATTTGCTGCTGTTTTGAAATCCACAAATACATGTGGGGTTCAAACAGATATTTCTGTCTCCCCAAGTGAATCTCTTACTTGTCATGCGAAATGTCTAATTCTCCGATCTTTCCAAACATCAGAAAAGGAAACCAAGAAGGCGAAAACACCCCTACCAAAAACAGGGGTAATAACAAGAAAAAGTGGGTTCTAAGAAGGCTGCTAAGAACCTGCTCAACAAACAAAAATTAAAAGCAGCCATTTCCAAATCTAAGAGATGAGAGGCTCGGTCTATGAGTGAGTTCTCTGACGAGGAAACTAATAAGGAGGTTACACCACCAACTTCACTTCGAAATGGCAAATCAGCCGTAAAACTGAAGAGGGATCCCTTCACAAAGAATGCTGCCTCAAACACATAATGGATTATAAAATAATCCAATGGAACTGTCGTGGTTTCCACAACAACTTCTCTGACATTAAACACTTGACATCATCTACCTCATCTCTCTCATCTAATCAACTCTAAGTCATAGCCTCTGCTCCGCCAAATGGCACTACAGAGAAACTAGGAGACGATGTCTTAATCATCGGCCGGTCCATCATCCGGTGGGCACCGGGCGCTTAGATGCAAAGCCAGCTCGAGAGAAGTGCTTGGGCTCTGGCTCTGGCTCTTGCTCGGGTCAGAGTAGTCCTAGGACTATCGACTTTCATCGCTTTCCTTGCCGTCTTTGCCTTCCTTGCCTTCATTGCTACTCGAGCATAGCCCTCTTACGGACATGCGTTTTGGTGCATTGTAACTGCACATATGAGAACTCTGCAATAGAGAGGTACTCAGAGAACAAGCAGTGGGGCCTCTCTTCCCTGTAAGGGGAGGCCCTGTCCAGTAGAACTGGACTAAAGGTCATGTTGACCAAGTATAATATTCATTATACTCTTTAAAGTTTCAAAGTCGCCTTTACTTGCTGCAAGCGATCTAAATACTTGGTCATCGGGCTGGGTCCAGTCGATATGACTGGCTCCCCTTCGGATGCTCTCCGTCAGGGGGCACTCAAGTATGTAGTGCCTCACGTCGCCGCGCGGGCACCCACAGGAGCAGCAACCGTTACTTCGACCAAATCTGGCCATGTAACGGGGAAACTTCCCGTGTCCCGTAAGGATTTGGGTCAGTCTCCAATTACAACTGATCGGAGTTAGGCCAACTTCAGGCACGAAGGCGTAGGTTGACCTACCTACTGTACTGAGGTTCCAGCGCTCTTGCCAGTATGTCATTGATCGATGCAGTAGAGTACCTTTTAAGTAACTAGCCGGAGGTTCTACCTTCTCCGTTACAAATGGGCCCTTGGCCGCCTCCTTGGCCAAGTGATCGGCACATTCGTTGCCCCGGATACCGATGTGGCCGCGTACCCATCTCAGGTCAACTTGTCGCATGTGCCTCGCCCTCAGTACCCTACCTCTGATCTTGTGTACCAATAGGTCTCTGTGGTATCCGTCACGTAACGCCTGAAGTGACGACTGGCTGTCAGAGTACACCGTGACTGCAACGGGACCCGGATGGTGTAGGATTCACTGGGACGCTCCTGAAAGAGCCACCAGTTCGGCTTGAAACACGGTCGCTTCCTCGTTCAGTCTGACTGACGAACTGTACACTAAAACCCCATCATGGTAAACGCAGTAGGCTGCGCCCACTTGGCTGCCGTCTTTGGAGCCATCGGTATATATTTCGATACCACATAGAGTAGGTTCACCGACCTCCCAGTCGATGCCCACCCTTAGGCTTGGATGGGTACTCCATATGTCTGCCTGACATAAGAGTTTCATCGCTGGGTACATCTGGTTGCAGTGCTTTGCCTGTATACCCTCCACCGCGATCCTAAAGAACGCCGCCTCCTGGCTGACTACCAGGGGCAGCGGAAGAAGCCCTGCCAGGGCTAGGGCCGCGTCAGTGGATACCGTTCTGTAGGCACGTGTAACCCGTAGGTCGGCAGGCCTTTGAATTGTAAGTAGGGTCCTACTTTGCTTCACGTTGGCAGACTCCTTCCACCAGATACCGCAAGCATAGCAGATCATGCGCTCCAGAGCCATCTTGTAGATAGTCCGGATTGCCTCACCGCCTATGCCGTACTCTTGCCTGGCCAGTCGCGATAGTCCCGCTATCGCTCGGTTCATCTTGTCTCGGACAAACCTGAGGTGTGGCGTTCAACAAAGGGATTGGTCAATAATGACACCTAGGTACTTAAGTTCACTTACCCTTCTGATGGGGTTGCCCTTTATTCGGTAGATTGGCTGACGTGCCAGAATACCGTTACGGGCCACCGTCAGGGCCTCCGATTTCTCGGGGCTGAAGGTCAGTTTGTGGGACTGTCCCCAGCAAGTGAGCCGTTCTATGGCTTCGTTGCCTTGGCGCTCCATCTCGCGCCGATTGGTGCCGGCAACTACTATTAACAGATCATCCGCATAGGCCTGCAGCTGGACATCGTCTGGCATGGCGAGTCTCAGCGCCGTGTCGGCAAGGACGTTCCAAAGGAGTTGTCCTATGCATGACCCCTGGGGGCATCCCCTCTCCAGCTTCCTAACATACCTGGTCGTTAGAGTGATGTAGATCACTTCGCGTTCGCGAAGGAAACTCTTTAGAGTACGGAAAAGGGTGGAGGGCAGGTTCGCTCTCCGCAACTCATCCACGATGGAGGGCCACCAGACATTGTCGAATGCCCCCACGACATCCATTGAAACGAGTGATGTGTGGAGGCCCTGCTGGCGGTTCTGACGAATCAGATTGACCGCACGATGTAATGCTCTGCAGGTCGACGTGTCCGGGCGGAATCCATATTGTTGTGGGTGTAGATGCCCCTTGCGTTTGAGGTGGTAAAAGACCCGGTCTGAGAGGATTCTGTCTAATACTTTCCCCAGGACTGGCAATAGGCTAATAGGTCTATATGACTTTGGTTCGTCCTTCGGGCGCCCGTTCTTATGTATTAACACAAGTCGCGCCCGTTTCCACTCTACTGGGAAGTGGCCCAGGAGCAGACACTTCTGATAAACGACACGGAGCAGGTCCGGTTGAACCTGATAAAGAACCTGTACCATTTCGGCCGTGATCCCATCAACGCCAGGTGCCTTCCTCTTCCTTAGGTTGCTGATAGTGTGGGCAACCTCAGAGTCGGACACCGGCATGGGCATCTCGGCCTCAGGAATGGGTAGCTCCGCTTCCCGGCGAAGCCTCCTCTGTTCCTCAGTATCATCATGCTGCTCATCTCCTGGGAAGAGAGAGCGGAGCAGCGTAACCACAGTCTCCTCCTGACTGGAGGTTGTGGTCCCATCTGGTTTCCTGACAGGTCCCAAGACTGTACTCCTCTTGGCCTTCCCCACCACCAGCTTGTAGGGCAAGTGGAAAGGATTCTCTGCACTAAACTCCTCACAGAACTTGAGCCACGAGGCTTGTTTTGCACTATTCATCTTGTACTTGTACTCGGCATTGGCTCTCTGGAACTCCAGTTTCCTGGTCTGCCGGAGGTCTTGGTCACTGCATCGTTGAAAGCGTCGGCGGAGCGCCCTCGTGCGCTTCCATAGGACACTCAGTTCCTGGGTCCACAAGGGAACTGACCGGTGTGTGGTGGGCCTTCTCCGCAGGAGGGTGCGATCCGCAACTGCTCTTACTACCACAGCCACTTCCAGATCCTCGACACACTCAACTTTAGCGACTTGCGATACGAGTACTGCTGTCTTTTCTTCGAGGCATTTGCTAAAGCGGTCGTGGTTTTGGATGGTCAGCTTATAGCAACCGTCCGGCTGAGTGGGCCGGCCGCCCGTCACCTGGTAAGTGACAAAGCGATGGTCGCTACAGCTTTCTGCCTCCACCGTTTCCCACTGATCAACGGATCTCAGCATAGCGCCCGTGCAGATGGTGAGGTCTATCCAGCTTTCTCCGGTTGGTGAGGAATAGGTCGCTATTTCCAACGGGTTGTTGAGGACGTGCATCCCCCATCCCTCTACCACCTCCTTCAAGATTCTCCCGGGCAGATCGTCCGTCGGGGAGCCCCACAACTGGTGCTTGGCGTTGAAGTCACTAGCCAAGACAACACGGTCGTGGGGCAGGACAACCCTTTCGAGGTCCTCGAGAAGGCCATCTATAGGGCTAGATGGTGGAGAGTAGCATGAGACCGCGACCCAGTTATAGGTGGGCAGTCGTATTTCAACGGCTACCATGAGTCGCGATGCACAGATAGCATACGCTTCGATCTCTCGTCGTGTCACGACGACGGCAGTTCTACACTCGTCGTTTTCTTCGGCAAAGACGCTCCATTGTAGTGATAAGCCACTAACCTTTCCATGTACAAGATATGGTTCCTGGAGCAGGATGATGTCCACCTCCCGCTCCGCTACTTCCACCCGTAGTTGGGCGATAGCAGCGCGGCACTTTTCAGCGTTAAACTGCATGACTCTGCAGTTTTGCACTGTATCCAAGTGTGTAATTGGATCGAAAGCTATGTCGCACTTTTACTGACCATAATCTGTCCGAGCCTTAACTCGCTCGAGTTCCCGCAGGTAACATGGGCAGCTCGCACTCATTGAAGAGTGTGTGGGATCGAGCTGAAGGCCGAACTTACGGGTGGCCTTAGTGCAGTTGATGCACTTCGGCCTGGGTGCCTTACATTCCTTGTAAGAATGATCCTCGGCACATTTGCTACACTTCTGAGTTGCCGAGGGGCAACTCTTAGCCACGTGCCCGAAGGCATAGCAGCGGTAGCACCGGGTACAAGCCATATATTCCCTAACCCGGTTGCGGGTCCAGCCCAAGTGGACTCTCTCCTTCTGCAGGAGAGAGCGGAACACCTCTGGGGAGGCCTCGAGAACCCAGTTCACGAGTCCCCCTTTCCCTTTGAGAGGGAACCTCGGCTGCAGTGCCCCTGGCTGCAGCCATATGCCATTTTGTTTGGCAAGGGTTTCCGCGAGACCTTCGCGGGTGACGTCCGGTGAGACGTCGAAAATAATGACCGTTGGCCTACGCTTCTGGGGCAGCCTGCAAGTGACCGCCTCTTTCAGCGCAGCTGGTCCATCTGTCAACTCTTGTGTGAGTTTTCGGAGCTCTTGTGGCTTTCGTACCTCAACGAGAACTCCATTGTTCCGTATTCTACGGATGTTACGAACCCCAATACCCAGTTTAAAGGGGTCGATATGCTTTTGGAGCAGTGTTTTAACTTCATCGCTGCTCTTAGTGTTGTCTTTTGGGAAAACCAAGAGCGAGTGCTCGGTCTTTTGCACTGCACTAGCCATCGGATTTTTGGTAGGTGGGCCTTCTTGGTTAGGCACCACACGTACGGCTGCTGCGTAAGTCTTTTTACCCGCAGCAGCTTTCATGTTGCTAGTAGGTACGGCTTGAGGTTCAAGCGGCTTGCTACAAATGTGAGCCTCCCTCAGCGTCCTATTCTCTGCCCTAAGGGAGGCAATCTCGACCTCCTGGGCATTTAAAACAGCAACAGCCTTGCTGAAGATATGGAATATGCTGGCACACACTGTCTTCTGACAGCGGTTATCCTTTCGTCCGAGGAGCTTGGTCAGCTCCTCGTGGACGCGGTCCAGCTCTACCCTCCTGCTTTCCTTTGGGGGAGGTGCGGGAGCCTCTCCAGCCGTTTCAGACGTTTGATTATGCAGGGTGGGATCTGCCCCGCTTTGCTTGGAAGAGGTTGTCATCCCCTTCTTTGCAATGGTGGTTGGCGCCTTCTTGGCGGCCTTCCCTTTATTGGAAGCGTCGGCCCTTTGAGCTCGTCGTCGGGCCCTTCGACCTCTGGAGGTGGAAGGCTTCTTCCACTCTCCTTGGTCGGTGTCAGAGGCAGTGTTGAACACTGTCTCTTTTCCAGAGTCTACGGACGAGTCGCGCTCAGTCTTCCGCTCTGGGTGGTCGCTTGACGCGGCCTTGTTGCATTTGCTACTTTTGGCGGCCTTTTTGCCTTTCGGCTTAGGCGCCGCCTTCTCCTCTTTCTGGCCATTTCCGGAAACGCGAGTGTCCTTCCGGGTGGCCTCTACTTCCTCTTTTTCCACAGCGTTGACATCCGGCTGGCTGTCGGGGATAAGTACTTCCTCGTCGCTTGCACACGACGAGTTAGCCAACGAAACACGCTTAGCACATACTATATCCATTGTCATCATTAGTTAAAAGAGAGAAATTGGGGATTGGGGTGATCCCGACTTTTCACGGGTGCCCTGAATTTGTTTGGGAATCAAAGTATGCGTTTAAGAGCCAGCTCTGACTTCGGGCTTACTGAGGGCTCATTTTGGCCCTCTTATTGCCGGGTCCCTCATCTCTCTGTGTGGCACTCCAGGAAAACCCATCTGAAACCTGGAGAAAGAATTACTTTAAAAAGATTCAATCTCTACCGCAAGAATGATGATAGCCACAACCGTGCCAGTGGCGGTGTGGCTATTCTGTTTCAAATCGCATCCCATCCTTGCCGGTACAAATAACAACTGATTTGCAAGCTGTGGCAGTCAGGATTTCAGTTGGGGTAACTGTCACAGTTTGTTCTATATACTTGCCACCAGATGTCAGAGTCAATGAGAATGAACTGGATGCTTTGTTGAACAGCTGCCAACACCATTCCTTTTACTTGGTGATTTTAATGGCCACAATCCTATGTGGGGCAGTCCTGACACTAATCGTCGAGGCAGAGCCATTGAGAGATTCATAGGCAATCAGCAGCTATATTTATTTAATACAGGAGAAGTGACATACTTCCATGCCCCAACAAGAACATTCACTGCCATTGATCTACCATTAGCAAGTTCAAACCTGTTTTCAGCATTTACATGGGAGGTTGGATCTAATCCACTCTCTAGTGACCACTTCCCAATATTTTTAAAATATCGAGGCAGAGAAAGCTGTGAAACAGCTTGTCCACCACGCTGGAAACTGGAAACGGCAGATTGGCCTGCATTCTCCTCTATGGCTAAAATCACTGAGGAAATGGCCAATACTGCTGATATCAATGATGCAGTTGAAGTTGTCACTTCTGCTATTATTCAGGCAGCGGAAAAAACAATGGGGAAAACATCAACTAGATATCCAAAGCATCCGAAACCATGGTGGAATCCGAATTGCGAGGCAGCATTTAAAGCACAAAAGAAAGCATGGGGAATTTTTAGAAGATACCCCACTGCTAGAAATTTGATAGCTTTTAAAAAAGCGAAGGCAAATGCCAGAAGAATAAGAAGGCAAAGCCAAAGGGATTCTTGGAGGAAGTATGTTTCTAGCATAACATCTTCCACTAGCTCAAAAGCAGTCTGGGATAAAATTCATAAAATCAATGGGAAATATGCTTCTCACTCTCTGTCCATGCTGGAAAATAATGGCAGAATAATCAGCAATATACAGGGTATTGCTGATATGTTGGGTGAAACGTTTTATACTTCATCTAGCAATATTGTGTATTGAAGAAATTTTCAGGCTTATAAAGCCCAAAGAGAAAAACAGTGTTTAAACTTTCATTCCTTATCTAATGAAGAATATAATGTGCCACTCACTAGAATTGAATTACAAACAGTGCTTTCTCGCTCGGGGAATAGTGCTGTAGGCCCAGATAAAATCCACTAAAGCATGATTAAAAATTTGTCAAACAATTCCCTTTCTAATCTCTTGCAGCTGTTTAACAGAATATGGACAGAAAATAATTTTCCTGAGTCTTGGAGATCATCAATTATTATCCCTATTCCAAAACCTGGTAAAGACCGCAAGAATTTCTCTAATTACAAACCAATCTCTCTGACAAGTTGCCTGTGTAAACTTTTTGAGAGGATGGTAAACAGACGTCTGATGTATCTCTTAGAGGAAAAGAACTACTTTTCACCACATCAGAGTGGATTTCGTAGGAACAGAAGTACCACGGATAATTTAGTGAAACTTGAAACATCCATACGCGAAGTGTTTGTTAGACGACAACACTTAGTGTCTGTATTCTTTGATATAGAGAAGGCCTATGATCGCTGCTGGCGTTACGGAATACTTTGTGATCTACATGAATTCGGATTGCGGGATAATTTGCCAGTTTTTATAAAAAACTTTTTGCAGAATCGAAGATTCCAAGTCAGGATGGGCAACACTCTATCTAGGTTTTTTGTCCAAGGAGAAGGTGTTTCTCAAGGATGTATTTTGAGTGTGACTCTGTTCCTAGTTAAAATTAATAGCATAGCTAAGTGGCTTCCTCCCAGTGTGAAACACTCTTTGTATGTGGATGACTTTCAGATCTCCTGCCAGTCTAGCAACTTGAGTTTTATTGAGAGACAACTGCAAACCTCCCTAAATCGAATAGACAATTGGTCCAAGATTAATGCCCCTCGATGTGGGTTCCTGTCCGTGGTGAGGGGACCTCCCAGAGATGGTTTAGTAAGTGTTCTTTACCATCCCTGGGATCTGAACGCCCACCCACGTGTTTGCCGTGCGTGGTATCCCGTATGCCGGAAAGGGGGATTCTGGTAGTTGAGGGGCAACATAACGTCCCCAACACACTGCTTTGGCCCCTGCTTCAGATAAACGGGAGGCTCAAATCAGGCTCCGTTTGAGTCAATTGGCTGGTCGTTGAGTCAGTTTTGACCTCGGCTTGGAGTCAACCAATCGATGCAGACCGGGCGGACATGTCATACAAGATGTGTCTTCTTGACTGCATTGTGAGGGTATNTCAAAGTTTACAGGGAGTTTATTACAAACGTTTAATTCATGGATTTTTTCCAGTATTTGATTGCCTTTCTGCTGGAGGACATTGCAGTTTTGATGCCTCATTATGAGGACGGTATCATCCGCAAAGGCTTGCAGCTGGAAAGAGTCATCACCCTGCAGTGAATAAAGGAGGTGGTCAAAGGCCAGGTTCCACAAGCCAAGACCACTCCATGAGCCTTGCGGGCACCCTTCGTTTACGCCTTTGATAATATTCACTCCCGTATTGATGTAGCCAACTTTCCTTTTGGCCTGATAGCTTTCTGTTAAGTTATAAATATTCTCCGGACAACCAGTATTCCTCAGCCTGTATTTGACCAACGGCCACCATAAGTTGTCAAAGGCCTTTCTATAATCTATGCTTACTAGTAGAGCATGCTGGTCCTTTTCCCACGCTTCCTCTACAAATTCTGTTACTTTCTTTATTGCTTTTATTGTGGAACCACCAGGACGAAAGCTGTACTGGTTTTTATTCATTTGATTGTTAGTGTAGTTGTGTATGAAGAAGTTAGGGTGAAGGGGAAGTACAGGAGATAGGATAGAGGGAAAAAGACCTTTGTCTATGAGACGCAAGGGCGTCCGCATCGCATACGTTTAAGACAAATACTTACATTACATTAATTACAGTTGTATACAGTTAGTACAGTGGATAAACAGACAAAGGGTGCTGATGAGTTTGTAGACAGATAATACATTGACGTTACATTGCAGAAAATTCATATAAAATCCTGAGAGTACAATTTCAGAGTGGAAAATTACACAAGTAATACTTTCACGTACATAAATTGATGACTTTGTTGAAAAATTTTTGGAGTTGGTATACAGTGACGAAAAGATTTACATTGGATAACAGGGAACACAATTACTGTTACCATGATGGTTACAGGGATGCAAGCATAGATTACACCGTGCTAGTCCAATATCCTGATGTCTTGAATGAATTTCTTTAAGGCCTTGGAGATGTGTTTGTTTTCCGTGAAGACTCTAAGCTCACAGGGCCAGAGCTCTTTCATGTTATGTATTTCACTTATGAGTCCCTTTCGTTGGCTTGAGTAGATAGGGCAGTGAAAGAGAATGTGCAGTGGGTCTTCCTGTTGTTTGAGAGGGCATGGGCAGAGTCCATCAGTTTTATTCAGAAACCTTTTCAGGTAACTGCGAAAGTTACCATGCCCTGTATACATCTGTGTAGTTGAGTAGGAGGGAATCAGGTGTTTATAACTGCGACGTTGTTTCACACTAGGAATAAATTGGTGGGTGAGCCTACCTGTTGTACCAGTGTCCCATCTGTCTTGCCAACTTTTCCAGGAGTATTCTCTGATATGATTGTGAAGCCATTTAGGGGGAATAGCACTGAAAGAATAGTGACTGATCCTTTCTGGAGCGGAGCGGGCCAGCAAGTCTGCTCTCTCGTTGCCAGCGTTATTAGCATGGCCTTTCACCCAGTGGAGCCTGATGTTGATGATACTGTGTAAATGTATTATAATGTTGATTCTTTGGTAGACCGTTGGGTAGTTGCTGTTCAGCTTTTTCAGTTGCTGGAGTGCGACATGGCTGTCACTGAGAATGGTGACGTTCTTTGTGTTGTGATGGTGAATGTTGTTCAAAGTCCACTGCAGGGCATGGAAGATGGCTAGTGACTCTGCTTGGTTAGCAGTGCAGTGATCGCCAAGCTTGTACTGCAGCTGGTATAAATTTCTTTTGTTGTAGGTGACCACCATTGAGCACCCAACGCCTTTGTCAGACTTGGAGCCATCCGTGAAGATGTGGATCCCGTGGGGGTGTCATTTCCCTGAAGATTAATTTGAGCGTCAATAGTAGTTTTAGGGTAGAATGCATGCGGATGAGGGAGGTAGTCCAGGCTGTGCTGCTCGATGTGGTTGGCAAGCAAAGCTGCTTTCGTACAGACCCCGATTTCTGTGGTGGCATTGTCAAATTCCTGCCTACTGATTTTGTGAGTTGCCATCTTGTAATGATTCTACTTCCAGACTTTTTCTTTTACTATAAGATCAATGGGGATGATGTTAGCGATGGCGAGTAAGGCATCAGTTGTGGCGGTTTTGTAGGCTTTCGTGATGGAGATTGCAGAAAGTCTCTGGGCCGATTGCAGTTTCCTTTTGATGTGGGTTTTCCCCACGGAGTTTCCCCATAGTTCTGCGCCATAGAGTAATATTGGTTCCAAAACCGCAGAGTAGAGGAGTCTAGAAGTCTCACTCTCATAACCCCAGCGGTTCCTGGCAATGGAATAAAGGGAATGAGAGACTGTGATAGCTTTTTCATAGGTATAGTGGACATGGTCCTGCCATGTTAGTCTGTTGTCCAGAATGATGCCCAAGTACTTGATGGCTTTCTTGTTTTTAATTCGTATTCCGTCTATTCTGATAGTGGGTCCTTTTTGGAGAGGAGTGTTGCGGGGAAAGAGAATGCATTCACACTTCTCGTATTTTATTTTTAGTTTCCTGTTGGCGCTCCAGTGAGAGATTTTCTTTAGTATGATATTGGCCCTGTCTTGAAGAACCTCTTGGTTCCTATGCGAGATGGCCACTATAGTGTCATCTGCATAACCTTGTATCCTGCACTTGTATTCTGTGGGAAAGGTGGAGCTGAGCTCCAGCAGGCTATTATACATGAGGTTCCAGAGAAAGGGGCCCGACCGGAAGCCTTGTGGACACCCTCTAGTAATATCTGTCTTGCAGTAATGATTGTTTGCTGTAGAAATGATGATCTGCCTGTTTGAGAGGTAGCTCCTATAGAGATTGAAAAGATTTCTGGGGCACCCTGCGTCAGTTAGAGCTTTTAAGATGGCCGGTCACCATGTGTGATCGAAAGCACCTTGAAAGTCTATTGTAATCACCATGGTATGCTCCCCTCTTGATTTGGCCTCACGGATGTACTTTATAATGGAGTTTAAGGCCGTGATGGTGCTTCTGCCTTTCCTGAAGCCATGTTGGTTAGTATTGATTTTGTTCCCCACTTTACAGTAGTGCTGCACCCTGTTTACCAAGAGGGCATCCAATACTTTCCCAATCACCGGCAAGAGCGAGATGGGTCTATAGTGAGATGAGTTTGTTGGTTGATTGCACTTGGGAATCAATTTGATGGAGGCCACTTTCCATGAGCTGGGGAAAAGGCCTAGCTGGAGGCACTTGTTGAATACTAGATGGAAAGTGGTGGGGATGGCTTCATAGGCCATTTTAGCCATTTTGGGCGAAATTGAGTCTGGGCCTGGTGCTTTCCTGAGTTTAAGACGGTTGAATTCTCTCGCAATCTCCTGGGCTGTAAAAGGGGCTTCATCTGTGGTGGACAAATTTTTATTGCAGTGATAGCGGATGTTAGCTTGGTAGTTGTTATCCTGTATTGGGTCATCAGTCGGGAATAAATCTTGTAGTATCTGGGAGTAAGTGTCATAAATGGAGGTGCCGAGGTTGCTAATGTTCTGGTTGAGATTACCAGGGATCCTAGTGTTTTTCATTTTGTCCCTGGCGATTAGTACGGAGTGGACCAGGGCCTTGAGTTTCCTATGCTCGAGCAGAAATCTCGCCAGGAGTTGGTGCGTGTCCGATTAATTGCAGTTTTGTAGTTTCTGAAGAGGGTTAGGTAATGCTGTCTGAGGTTTTCTCTGCTGTGTAGATCCCTCTCTCTTCTGTATCTGTTCCTGGCTTTTCTTAAAGACCTTCTCTGGTTTGAGAGCTCCTGAGTCCACCAGGGAGCAGAGAGCCTGGCAGTTTTAACTTTGGTTGAGGCATGATAAGCAATATGAATAATTTTTTGAAAGGGGTCGATGATGGTAGTTAGCTCTTCGGTGTTTGTGATTTCAGCGATAGGGCCACAATGCCAGTTTTGCTTTATGTGGCTTTGAAATTGCTCCCAGTCAGTTTTCTGAACAATATGCACATTCTTCCTTAAGCTTGGAGTGCCTATGATACTTTTAATGTACCTGTGATTGCTAGCAGAGTGCTCTGCCAGTGTGGAACAGGAGTTTAAGAGCCGGGAGGTTGCACGGTTAGCCAGACAAAGGTCCACCCAGCTCTCACCAGTCATACAGGAGTAGGTGGGAAGGGTGCTGGTGTTCTGAGATTGAAAGTTCGTCCTTTTCTGGTACTTGTTAGCACCAAGGTCCAGCTGCGGATGGTTGTAGTTTAGCGTCGTGAGGATATAGTGGTGGTCGCTGACAGAGTCCTTGAGAATGGTTTCACAATTTATGAATATGTTGCTTAGTTCTGTGGGCGCCAGACAGATGTCTGTCCAGCCCTGTGCTCTACCATTAAAGAAGGTGGGAAGTTTTGATGTATTCATGGATGTAAGGTCATATTCATTTAGAATATCTTCAATAAGTCTTCCTCTTTTGTCCTCCTCCTCATGGTGCCAGATAGGGGATTTTGCATTGGCATCTCCGGCTACTAGTAGCTTCTTGCCTCGTAAGGCCTGCAGGATGCTCCCCAATTCATTTACACAACTCTTGTCCTCTTCGTACGGTGAGAAGTAAATACAGATTACGAACTCAATAGGTCCATTTTGTATGGCCACCGTGGTTATTTTTGTTGAGCTTAAGTTTGGTATTAGGGCTACATTTATATTTTTATTGCGTATTATTACGCCGCTTTTTGGTCTTTCATCACCTTTGCCCTTATAAAGAACCTGCCACTGGCCAAAGCGAACAATTGCATTGTTTTTAGTGTACGGTTCTTGAATTAATATTATGTCTGCTTCTAGATCATTTGCTGTTTTAATCACCAGGGAGGATGCCGCCTGGGATTTTTGGGCATATATCTGAAGTATTTTAAAATGATTGTTAGCCATTATTATACCCAGTTTGTTGAAAGGGATTCTCCAGGTAGCATTATTTGTAACTTGTTTGTCTTACCAGTAATCTTTTGTAACTTTTTAATATGGGGCAGTTGGATGAGTAGGCATTATGATTCATTTTATATTTTTGCCCTTCTTGTAATTTTTTGTTAGCTTTTGTACAGTGAGTACAGGTTGGTTCATCATCTTTTAAAGGGCAATCTTTATATTTATGCCTCTTTGTGCAGTGGCTGCACCTTGTTTTTTGATAGCAATTTTTGGCCATATGCCCAAATCCCGTGCATTTATAGCATCTTAGAACCGGTATATAGTCATCCACTAAAAGAGATTTCCATTCGTAGCTTACTTGCCCCATATTTATTAGTGTATTTCTGATCACTGATTGCACTGTCATTATGGCGTGCCTATAAGCTTCTCCCTTTCCCTTCCTTGATTTAACCACATGGATTATTTCAGTGTTTTGTTGAAATGCTTCTAATGTATATTTCTCCCTTATTTCACTGTTCTGCTTGTATATTTTCCGTTTTAGTTCTGATTTTCTTTCTTCTTTTGGGACATTGAGTAATATTACTTTGGGGTTCCTTCTTCTTGGTGTTGTTGTTATTTTAACTTTTTCGTTTACTTCCGGGATTTGTTCAAGCGCTTCCTTCAAGGTTGTCAGATCTTGATTTGTTTTGACTTTGAACTTCAGCCCTCCTCTTGACATGTTCTGTACATTTTTTACTCCTATGTTCAATTCTGTCGGATTTATTTTCTCCATTATAGTGTTCATTACTTCTTCTGGGCTTATTGTCTCCCCTGTGTCTGATTCCATTAATTCAAGTATTAGTTCCTTAGGATTGCTTTGGTGGGTTTCTCCTGAAATTGTTTCTGATAATAAAGTGGTTGCTTGACTCTTGTATGTTTTTCCTTTCTTTAACACCTTGGCATAACTTACCTTTTCTAATGTGTTTCTAGATCTCAGTGCTAAGACAATTCCAAACAGTCTGTTGGCAGCTGCGTGCATATTAATCGCTGCTTGGCGCACGCATTAATCGCTGCTTGGCGCACGCTTTTCCGTGTTTTAGTCGTTACTGACCCGTGTTGGTTGGCCGGAATAGTATCCATAATAGTGTCCAAACTAGCTGAGACAATCTCCAGAAGATCCTTTTCCAGAGTGTCCATGAAGACCGCCATGACGTTATAAATTGTCCTTGTGGAGTCACCAGATAAAAATAGTTCCCACGAGGAGTGCCTACAGTCTTGAAATTCGCGGTAAATTACCAAGAAGTACGAAAAGTGACACACCAGAATACGCTGAGCGTGGCCCGAGACAACTGGCCTGAACGCCGCTGAATTAGGGTCAGTTAGGAAGCTGACCCCAGCCACGTGGTAGGTCAATGACCTTTACCTCCTTTGTTAAGAGCAGATTTAAGATCGCTCAAAATAAAGAAACTAATAATCCAAGATGCACGAAAATTACAATACGAATAGATGCAGTATCAATAACAGTAGTACCCGATTATGGGAGGATCCAGTGGCCTGAGAAGCCCGCATGGCTGCCCGGAGAGTAACAGAAATTGGTCGTAATAAAACGTGAACGGAACGCCAGAACAAAAAACCAACGACGGCGGATGAAAGTACTTAAGATGCCGAATAAAATGACATATAACACAACCACTTACCGGCGGAATTTGCTCGGAAATGGCGGCCGGAAGGAACGGAATTTCCGGGTGACGTAACTTTCAAATGGCTGGTCCGATCCGGAAAAGACCAACGGCGTATGATAGCTTACTGTTAGACGAATCCAATGGTATATCACTATCCACAGATTGATGAATAAAAAGCCCGATGCATTGATTGAAAGATGGAGCCAAATCGTACACGTCCTAACGGGATCGCGACTCGTCGCCCTTTTTTTTAGTACTTAAGTGTGCAATTGTTTGGCCATCGAAAACAAATATTTTAGACAATACGCCTAAATGTTTCGACAATTTTTGTAATGTAAGAGTAATTTTGGACTGCTTAGAAATTTGAGTGCAGAGACCAAAGTATTTAAAGTGTCGAATACATTGGTACTCACACTATAAAGGTGACATAACTATAAAATTTTTAATAGGTATTTCAGCAGGTGGAATTGCAATAGTTTTCAGTAGTGCTTATGGAAGTAGAACTTCTGACAAGGCAATCTTTGAACAGAGTGACATCTTAAATTTATTAAGACCTTATAGTGATTCAGTGATGATTGATAAAAACTTTTTAATTGATAAACTTTGTTCGGAAAAAGGTATAGAAGTAATTCAACCACTATTTTTGAAAAAAATAAACAATTAAATAAATGTGAAGCATTGAGAAGAAAGGATATTGCATGTGCCAGAGTGCACATTGAATGATTTATCCAGAGAATTAAACAGTTTAAGATATTTTCAGCAAGACTTCCATGGAAAATGACTTCTGTTATTGATGAACTTTTAATTATTGCAACAGCTGTAGGAACCTTTCTTCTTCTATACTGTCAGATGACAAATTTTAATTCAAAATTACCATATTATAAATAAAAATTATTTTAATAATTGTTTATAGTTTCAGTACATTATCACACACAAGATTTGTATAGTTTTCATTTAATAAAAAGATATTTACAACAATGCAATCTTTCAATTAGAACATCCTTACAATTTTTGTAAAAAATTGTAAGGAATTAATCAATTAGAACATCCTTGTTAAACAAGCGTTATGAATTAGAAAAGAAAATACTTTTTAAATGTTTATATTTACGATGTTTAAACATTTTTATTGTTTTAATCTACTTATTACTTTCAGTAACTAAAAATGGAAGCATTTTATTAAAATATATTTCTTTTAATGAAATGAATTTATTCAAAAATTCATCATCTTTTTTTACTTCAAAAGAAATAAATGAGTTTTTAAATGATGAATATATCACAAAATCACACACTGGGAAATTAGTTATTTGTAACCCTAGCTGAACCTAATCATAATATTTATGTCTCTGTCTTAATACAATATTTTCACCATTAATGGTAATAAATTTCAATGCATTGTTTTGAATTAAGACTTGGATAGGTTCATTCCTTTTTTTTACTGGACACTTTATTTATAAAAGAGAAGTTGGAATATTTTGTTTCATTATTATTCCATCAAAAGTATATCCTATTCATGGCAAAGCTGATGAAATAATCAGGCCAAAGAGTATAATTCTCTTGCATCGTTTTCATGCAAGAGGCCATATGTTGTATTTTCATTTTTTCCAAAAATATTGCGTTTTGAAAATTTTTCATTCCAATTTCAATTAAAATTGAAATGATATGTATAAAAATTATAGCATATGCTGCCTGTACTACTTTTGTTTTTCTTGTTCTCCCATAATATTTTATTTACTTTGCTTTCTAGACATATTCTTTTACATACTTAATTAGTGATCATAACTTTATTTTTATAATAATAAATCAAACTTTTTGGCAAATCTTCTAAGCCAATATTTTTAAAAATTAATATTAATTCTTTTTTATAATACTTGTATAATACAATTAAAAACTTCAATTGTACTAAAATTTTGAATGTGGGAGAAAATAGCATAGACTTTGACATCATTATTCTGATTAACTCTGTAGATCTCTCTCTTTATTTCTGATAAAGATGCAAAGCTTTTTTGTCTTTTCCTACAATAATAATAATAATAAATGTTGGGGCAATGATGAGGTAATCCTTTAACTTATAACTGAACTTTATTTTAATCTAAGGCTCTATATATATATATACTTGTTAATACATCCATAACTTTTGCGCCAATAGAACAACAGCTTTTTTCCTGCCTCAGGCTGTCTTAGCAGAGTGTTGTTAGTCTATGTGCAGTTTTACGACATTGATACTCGCTTCAGTTTCGCATTCCCAACAATAAACTTTATATAATATATACCAACCATTTCATATAATTAAAAATTAAAACAGATAAAACTTGCATATGTTTTGTTAGTGAAGAATTTGGTGTAGCTTCTGTTAAAATGTTTAAGTACTTTTCAGAATTAATATTTAAAGCTATTTTGCTAATATTAGATCCAGTATGGCACAATTTTTTATTGGAATTATTTCATAATTAGATTGGACATTTTCTTTTAATCATTTCCAAGAACATTCCAAGTCTGTGTTAGATAATTTTGAAGACTATGTTATTTCTAAAGATAATGATAATTCATTATTAATTAAGCAACTATCCAAACTTTTTTCATATATTAATTTCTATAATTGAATAAATTCTTTATAATTATAGTTATTTATTTATTATTACAAAAAAAAGACAAAACGATAAAAAAAACAAGTGGAAAGAATTTAGCATACTAACTAAAGTGTAAAAAATTGATAGATTAAGATATAAATATTACAAAATCTTAAAAAAACATAATTAATTAACCTTCAATACTAATTAGCTATTTATATTACACTAAAATACATATTGTGTTGTAGAAAAGAAAACAAGCTTACCTGTAAAGATACAATAATACTGCTAAGAAATGTTTGTATTTTTCCGATTTTTCAGCTTTACAGGAACAAGTTATGCTGATAAATTTTAAATTTTCAGTAATTTTGTGTGGGATAGATGTCAATGCTGATGTTTGTAGACAAAGAGCACAAAAATGTACAGAACGATCCTGCTCATTTTTCTCGATAATACCACATAAAATGACGTGTCCTGCTAGTAATAATTGTTATGCTATAAAATTTTTTGATGAACTGCTACAAGTGGCATATTTCATTATTTCAGATAGTAATATATAATTCATTTTACATTGACTAGTCACAAGCGACCCAGATAGGGTAGCCGTTTTGTAAAAATACAGCACCCTCTATAGTTTGTGAAAAATGTGAATAAGAAGGCATAGAAGTTAATTTGCAATAGGTTTGACAATTAAGCAAAAGCAGTTATGGCAACACTAGACAAATTATTTGCTCATCCTAATTTGACTCAACAGCCGGTAAATGGTGTAAGAGAATCATTGGATGTTATAACTCACTTTCTCGACGCATTAGAAATCCTAAAGCAACCATAAGTACAGTGACAAACTATTTTAGTATACTTTCTGTGAAAGAAACTCGATTTGGAAACACTGTCAGTTTATCTTAGGTTTGGAAAAGGGAGAATTACCGACTTTTAAATTGTTCACTCAAGTTTCAGCCACAGCACACAAATATATGCTCTGCAACAAGATCAGCAGTACTAAGCGGAACTAATGATTATTACTCGAAGCCGAAGGTAAAATCGAGTCTGGTCTGGCTTCCAGACATTGTTCAATATCTAATGCATGTGTATTTTTCAAATTAGTGTCATGTTCAATGTATCAGTGTTCTTCAAAGACACAATTTATATGCAACCACCAATGTACCTAAAGGAGGCTTGCAAATTTGGCCCCAAGTTCGTGCCACGCCCTAAGCTTACATATGAAAAAATTATCCCTGATGTTGAGCAAGCAGTAGAAGGGCTTAGCAAGCTTAAAAAAGAGGCTTTTAGATGAAGAACAGTTTTTAAAATAAACAATGATGTTGCAAGATCAACCCACGACACAATTTGGAAAAATGTAAGAGAAAGTAAGCAATTGATGTGCAATAACGATATAGTTCTTTCAAGAGCTGACAAGTAAAAAAATATGGTTTTAATGAAGAAGGACATGTATAAGGAGCTTTTAACAGCATACACAAAAGACACGGAATGCAAAATGGCACACCCAAAGGCTTTGGAAAGGTTACAAGCAAGAGTAAAATGTTTCTCTAGGACAACGTTAGCTAAGCAACTAGGAATGACGAGGATAATACTTTCATCCCCAGCCATGCCGAGGCTATTCGGATTTGCTAAGATACATAAATCAGAAAAAAGCTTGAGGCCAGTAGTAGATAAATGCTGTGCTCCTATGATATTATAACGAAAGCTTAAGGAATTTATTAATGCGACACGTTTATAACGTAAAGGAGCCATTAGAAGTGCTCCTGAGGTTGAAACAACTGAAAGTTAAGGAAACAAGCTACATGACAATGCTTGATTTTAAGGCTATGTACCCTTCATTTAAGCTTGAACAATGCTTTTGTCACCTAAGAGATTTTTTATTGGGCAATATAGAGAACGCAGTAAAGTTAAGAAAGCAAATTTGAGAACTGGCACATTTGGCTACATTCTCGTCACTTTTCGCTTTTGATGGTACTGCATACTCACAGCTTATAGGAGTATGAATGGGTAGCTCGGTCTCAGGCTTATTGTGCGAGATGGTAATAAGATCTCTGGAAAATAGCGTATTGCAGAAATATGAAGATAATATGATAATGTATGGAAGGTATGTCAACGACGTATTCATTATTTGGAATAATAAACCAAACAAACACTAATTTATTAGAGATATAAACAGCAATACTTATGGCCTGGAATTAGAACTAGAGCAGCAAAAACAAAAAAGAATACATTTCTTAGATATAGAGGTCGAAATAGATGAAGAAGGGCTAATCACTACGAAAGTATATAGAAAGCCGAAGTACGTTCCGGATTTGATACCATGGTTCTCTCATGACCCAACAGGCTACAAACTAGCAGCTTTTAGAGCACTAATTAAAAGAGCATACACTCATTGTAGCAGGATTCATGATACGTTTAAAGAGCGTGAATACATCGCAAAGCTAGCAAGAGATGTAGGACTTAAGGAGAATAAAGTAAAAGCTTTAATATGAGCAAAATAAGGAGGCAATAAAAATAAAGATAAAAGAGAGAAAAAGGAGTTCACCGTAATGGAATACAGGGCTCAGTTAAGTAACATATACAGAAAAATAGGAATAGAAAGCAACAAGAAAATAGCGTATAAGAGAAACACGACAATATACCAAATGCTAAGAAATGACAAAACACCCGTTGACAGGAGGCTGATCCCAGGTGTGTACAGAATACCGTTGTATGGTAAGAGGCTGAATAAGGGGATATATTGTATACGAGCCACTAAAAGATCGTTAAATGAAAGATTGAAGGAGCACGAAAAGAATGTAAGATTTAAACAACCAATCACGGCATTGGCTAATTATGCGATCGTAGATCTAACAGAGATCGAAATAAAATGGAGCAAGGCAGATGTCATACAAAAGGTTGAAAATAGAAGACATCTAAAATATACAGAAGCCTGGCACATTTACATGAGCAAGGAAAAGGGGCAAAATATAAATTTTCGTGAATCAAACAAAATAGCATCAGCATGAAAAGCGGCGACGTTACAATTATAATAATGGACATGCGCAATTGAATATGATAAGATTATAGAACATGCATTTTGGAATTTCCATTTGGCAAATTTAAATTCTGTTAGTTCGATCCTGGAGAAGGTCTGTTAATCTGACCGAAAACATTGAATAAGTTTTTAAAATAGACTGCATTTTAAAGGTATTTGGAGTTTATTAATTGACAATTTATATGCTATACTTACTATAAATTTTAAGTGCAATTGAAATTCAAATCAAATAAACTTTATCGTATTAGGGTAATACCTGTTAGATTAGGGTGTATAATTTTTATATAAACATTGGATATGACAATTGTTTTAGCAATTTTCAAAACAAGTTAGTCCATACTTCACATCATTAAGATTAATTTAAATTAGTTGACCATTGTCATTATAATTATTAACATAAACCATTTTTACTGTTCTTGACATTGGTAATTTAAATTTACATATAATATATTATTTCAAAACAATAAATTTTTAAAATATTTATACAAATTGCATATAGTTGTGATTTTATCTAATGTAGAGAGATTATAATTATCACATAAATTTTGTGCTTCTTTGCATAAACAAAAAATATGAGTTTTTGAGCATACATCGTAACATCTATAACAAATACAATTAGATAATTCACAAATGGACTTATTATCATCAGCTTCCTATTTAGTCTTAATTGAATTGAAAAATTTTTTATGTTAAAAGGCAAATTCATAAACATATCTATTAGTATGTGAGTAATCTAAAATATTTTTTTTACCATTCTGGATTTTTCTGTTGTTAAGGTCATTAATATTTCAAAAACATTCTGTATCAATTCAGAACTAAGTAAATTACTCATCTCATTTCTATCCATAAATGGACCTATAGAAAAGCCATATCTATTTAAAATATTTCTATACTTGTCCTACCCAATTATTTCCATGGACATCAGTGTGCATTTTTGGTATATTTTCAATAACTTCAATGGTAACACCTTGCAATCTCTTAACTTTATGAAAAAATTAACAAGTCTTTTTACGAAAAACAGAACAAGTTTAAATCTACTTAGTTCTACTCTAAGAACTCTTCCAGGTATATTATATTCCAATGAAAATATTTTATAAATAAATTTGTTTTTAATTACTATTAACTTTAGATATTTAGTTAAACACCACATTGGTGAAGCATTCAAAATTGAATGCTTCACATTGAATTCACTGAATTCAAAATAATAGAATACCCACTGAATTCAAAATAATAGAATAAATTACTTAAACTTGAAAAATACTTGTTTTTTGAAACCATGTCCTGTTTTATATTTGTGGCGTAGTAAATAACTACTCAACTAATAAAGGAATTTGATGGAAAATTGGCCATGTGTCTCTGGAATAAAACACAATACTAGTGTTTACTATGCCACAAATTGAAAAATATTGTCCAGTTTAACTGACTAAATAATTTCAAGTGCAGTCAAAATTAGTCAAATCAAAAGTAGGTAATTGTAAATATTTTCTAAGAACTAATTGTATGGAGCCATAGTGAATAGGCATTGCATTATTGCACGAATGAATATGCTAATTATTCTTTCAGAAATTTCTACATTTTGGATACGTGATATCAAAACAGTTGATTTCCTATGCACTTCTTTGTTGACTGAATCGAACCCTTTACTAGAATATGCAACAGGGGATATTTAGCATGTTAGAAGAGTAAAGCAGAGTCTTTGTTTACATTTTTTTATAGAAACCATGCTTTCTCTGTTGTTGTTGAGGAAGAGGGTAAATCCTGGTTATATGACTCAAACATACTAGATGAACTATGACGAACAGATAAATTTGATGGACAGCAGCTACTAATCGTGACTGTACATGGAGAAGGGGATTAAGTTCTGGAAGGGCAATATTCAGTAGACTATAATTATAAAGGTAACATTTCTGTTATTAATCAATTATTTTAGGCTGTACTCAGTTATTCTGTTTTCTAAAGTTCTATTTTTTTTTTTTTTTAAATAAGGATTTTATAGTGTGGTTATGATGGCGATACCGCGTGCAGATCTTACATTTATACATACAGATCAACGCCCTATTATGTGTATTGTAAAGTACTAAATTATTTTTCTGACTTTTCCAACGATTATCGACACGACTGTGTGCCGGAAATAGTCGTTCTCTAACGGGTACTTTACGTGGATTTGCGTTAGTGTGCCAGGCCTGGACTTTAAGCGTGCACCGAATCAAATAATGACAATGTTTGTCAATAACAAAATCAAATATTTAATAAAAGTTCTAGTAATAAACTATATACAATGTTTAGTAAAAAATCAAGTAACAATTTATTCAATGAAACTCAATAAGAATCAACCCAACAAAACTCAAATCAATCTATTATCTAACTTAATTCTATTCCCCTTTGGAATTTGACAAAAATCAAAGACTTAACTTATAAACAATAATTCTTATGAATTAAAGGTCCTAATCGTCACCTCAATATACTAGGAACCTTTTTCCTCAACTCTCAAGACTTTCTCTAATCGTCGATCCACAAATCGAATAACTTCAAAATCGCCTTGGAACTATTTGATCCTATCGGACACCTTTCTTTCGTTTGCTGCTACGAAGCTCACCAAGCTTGTTGCTATCAGAAGCTCACCTCATTCATCTTCACTTGAGATTCGGACTTTATACTGTGAGGTGACGTCACAACTCTGAATGCGATCACACCCCTCATTTACATACTTATTTGCTAACAATAAACTTTTTCTATTTGTTTGGCAGCCTATTTTCTGACAATTCTCGCTAACCTTTTACATTATTCTTTTTAACAATTTTCGGGATGTTTTTATTCTTTAAGGTATAGCGAGTCCCTAAGTTGTGCTTGTGGGGTCTTCCCCCTTTTCTCGGTGCGGATTTACTTTTTGCCACTCGGGAGCGCAAGTGGGCGTGAGTTTTTCTGCGGCGCTTTTCTTTCGTTGGTGAGTTAGTTTCTCTTTTATTTTTAAGTTTCTAAGGTAAATGGTGAGGAAACCTTCGTTTTAACAAAACATAAGCCCCAAACAAAAATAGAATAATAAGCAAAAATAAAAGTAAATGAAAATAATGCTTGGACTTTGTTCCTTACAGTATTTGTCTATCAACCAAAACATTGGTGAACCGAAAGCATTCTGGTCAAACTGTGTTGTGCTGAATCAAACGCTTTTGATACTAGATTAACTTCTAAAGTATAAATTTTAGGTTTTTATATTTTTCAATATATTTATTTTGTTTACAAAATAAAGAAATAATTTTTAACGATACAATAGCTACGATTATTATTATAAAAATTTTCATTAGGCTTAACAACGATGAAAATTCAACACAAAGTGACACACAGTGGAGAAAAATTTAAACATGGAGTATATTAATTTTAATGATATGAAACTGTGCTTTGAAATTTGTTTCTGCTTCTAACACAATAAAGTGCTATAAATTAAGACACTTGGCTGTTTTTTCTTATCTTTATTTAGTTGAGAAGTGTGAAAAAAATTTTTACACGTTTCGGGCTCATAAACCTCCTCCTCAGCCAACTAAAATATTAAGAAGTATACAACACATATATAGAAAAAATACGTAAGTTTTGTAGAATTTATAAAATTATCATAATCTGAAACATATCTTGGATACAGCTATTACTAAAGTGGTACACAATTGATTAAGTGAAATTTTTATATATCATTTGGCAAATTCTTCCTATTTTCCCAGACAGTTTCGCATGATTCAATTCCTGCTATTTTTAATTGTTCTATGAGTGCAGATGAAGTATAGTAATTGTTTGTATACAGTTTATGGTTTCTGCCATAATAATCCTCAAGGAGCATAAGTACTACACTTCCAGAGTGTCCAAAAGCTTTATATTTATCCAAAATTTTTGTTGTTTTGCAGTGTATAATATAATGTCCAAAACAAATTTTGTTTTACAATCGGCTAAAACATACAATTTTATTCCAAAACAGGAACGTTTTCAAGGAATATATTATCTGAATGAAAGTCGTCCCTTCCAAAGAAAAAGCGATTCGTCAATACATACATTTTTGTATGGATATAAATTTGACTTCTGGGAGGCTTTTAGATTTTTGAATATGTTTCCGAATTTACAAAGTCTGTTTGCTGGATCTAATGTTAAATTGTTTACAAAATGGAGCATTCTAAGCAAAACCTCAAACCTATCTATGGACATAATGTTGGAAAAAAAAGGTGTTGAAATTTTTGGATCAGTACTCCAATAGTAATAAATAGAACTTTTTTTTAACACACCCCATTAGCATGCATAGTCCGAAAAATATCATTATTTCTGTAGTTGTTGTTTTTTTTTCAAGAATCCTGTATATTAGGAGATAGTAAATTTTTTGTACTGACCTGTTCAAAATAACGATTTTTTTCTTCTGTAATTATACAGATGTTTTCTACTGTGAATAATAGTTCAAATATATCCAGTTTAGAATTTCGATCCAAAATCACTCTTGCAGCAAGAGTCTTGCTCCAGATATAATCCCCTGGAAGGGAAAGGGAGGAGGAGAAAACTGTATCTTCAATTCAGTTATACCCAGAAGATCCAGCGATTGTGCTTGTGTTTGGTTGGCCTATGCTTCATCTTCTGATGATCCATCATCAGATGATGTAGGTATATATATATCTCCATCATCTGATTCAGAATCAAAAAGATACTCTTGTATGTCATCAGAACTTTGCAGTCTACTCGACATTCCTCTTTGGAACAAAACACACGTAGAAAGAGTTGGATTGCTAAAAATGTGACAGACGTCTTATATTTATACTGAGTGGCCCATAAATGTAACCGTTCTAACTAAAAATATTTGAAATAGAAATGCCAATATGTTTGACTTTGGATCTGCTGAACATATGTTGACCTAAGGAGTAAACTGGATCTTAATTTTAGATCGGTTTATTGTTATAATTTGATTATTATAGCAGTACTAAACTGATCTAAAATTATGAGCGTGTTTACTCCTTAGGTTACCATCTGTTTTTGTTATATACTTGTATATATTGATAATGCTATAATAAACAAATTATAAGTTATGTTATAACTTACGAATATATACAAGTATATAACAAAAAGAGTTGTTTTTTCATATAATGTATAAAGAATGGATTTCGAAAACTTTGTACTTGTACCAATTGGAAAGGATGCTGCAACCACACACAGTCCAGTCAAGTGTTTTCATATTTCTGACCTTGTTAGCAGCTTTTGGTCAAAGTTCACAGGACGTTGTCATGAACGGCTCTGGAATTCGAGAATTTAACGAGGTGAGCACTAGCAACCATAAATATTCAAATATAGCAAGATTTTTTATCATTAAAATAATATGTAAATGTTATTTTACTAAAAAAAGCATTCTTGAAAAATTTTAAAGAATACATTTTTTATTTGCCCAGATTATAACACAAAGGTATCTGTTCACTTTCAAAGAAAACAAATGCATGTGTCTTGCAACTCGGCATTGAAAGTTCATAATTACTCTCTGACTCAGCAGGAGAATGATGGGGCCCCTCGATGTGGGTTCCTGTCTGTGGTGAGGGGACCTCCCAGAGATGGTTTAGTAAGTCTTCTTTACCATCCCTGGGATCTGAACGCCCACCCACGTGTTTGCTGTGCGTGGTGCTCCGTATGCCGGAAACGGGGATCCTGGTAGTTGAGGGGCAACATAACGTCCTGAACACACTGCTTTGGCCCCTGCTTCGGATAAACGGGAGGCTCAAATCAGGCTCTGTTTGAGTCAATCAGCTGGTCGTTGTGTCATTCTTGACCTCGGCCTGGAGTTAACTGATCGATGCAGAGCGGGCGGACACGTCAGACAAGTTGTGCTCTTCTTGACTGCATTGTGAGGGTATAGCTCCTGGGAAACCCTAGTGTGACGGTCTATGGGAATCTCCCATGTGATGGCATCCCGTTGTTGGGCACCATGGTGGGTGGGGTCACTAGGAGCTGAATAGTTATTCTTAAATATGGATTTATTAAAACTAAAAAAATCATGTATCAATGTATCGCCACCGAAGGAGGACAGTTCCTCCAACCAACCATCTTACCTCCTCGTGCATGCTATGGGAGAAACAACTCTTTCTAAACGTTCCCCCTTTTTCATTCAGAAACTCTTTGAATTGACCATTGGGCATCTTAAAAAATCTAAAGTTGAGGTCAGGAGATCTGCTTGTAGAAGCAGCTTCACCTCAACAGTCTGAAAAGCTTATGAAAATGAAATCTCTAGGAGACATACAAGTCACCATCACACCACACACAAGTTTGAACTCATCACGTGGTGTGGTTTCTGAAATCGATCTGATGTCTGAGGATGAATCAGATATTCAGATCGGTCTTTCAGACCAAGGTGTCACTGCTGTTTGACTAATTTAGATCCGTCGAGACGGCAAGTTGATACTAACTAAACACCTTATTCTCACTTTTGGAAAGTTTACGTTGTCGTCATCTGTCACGGCAGGATATCTCCATTGCCCAGTTCGCCCATACATTCCAAATCCGCTGCGTTGTTTTAAATGCCAGCGTTTTGGACATTTACAAACATCTTGCCGAGGTAAAAGTTCCTCTGCAATTTCCAGACGGAAATTTGCTGAAGCCATGATGGTTTTCTGAGAAATATTTTTGTATTTGTACACTTTTTTATAAAGCAGCCATGCGTTGGCCATCGTGAGGTCCAAGTAATGTTAGAACATGCGCATGTGTCTATGTTTGCTCTATATTCGAATCTTACATATGCCCATAATGCTGTCGATAAGGTCTACGCCACCCATAAAACGATTATACTCGCCAACTACATTAGGTCGTTTGATGTTTACATATTTTGAGTTTGTTTTGTCATATCTCTGGACTTCAGTTTCAGGTTTTTGGCCAGCATATGTGAAAGCCAAGGTGACAATTTTATTGTCCTTCCATGCGACTGTTGACACATCGATGCCATTGATGCTGGCTATGTATTTTTCTGAATATCCTCATTCTATCTTCATGATCAACTTCTCTGATGTCAGTTTGCAATTGGGAATCCTATTCCTTCTAATAGTACTAAGACTGAGGATTCCTTCTTTGCCTAAATATTCTAAGAGACTTAGAGAAGTAAAATAGTTGTCAAAGTACAGACTAAAATTTTGGTGCCTAGGGATCATACATGACAATCTCATTATAACATTGGATGAGGCTCCTAAATCTGGTTCTCCTTGAATAACAATATTCTCTTTTCTTGTTTCAACCTTTGTCTTATAGGCAAACCCGGAAACGCCACTCAAGACATAGATTTTGTACCCCCATTTGTGCGGTTTATTGGAGTTGTATCTTTTCAGCAAATTTCGGGCTTTGGTGGAGCACATTTGCTCATCCATACAAAGGTTCTTTTTTAGTGAAACTTTGCTGAATGTTGCGTTTAAGGCATCAATAACTGGTTGGATTTTGAAAATCCTGTCAGCTTTGGGGTCAGTCTGAGGAAGAAATTTGCTATTATCATTGAAATGCAGAAAATGTCTAATCTTTTCAAATTTATTCAAAGCCAATTGTTTGTTGAATAAGTGGTGTTTCAAGGACGGGTCCCCAGTGGTTGGTAACTCTGGGCAGTTGAATTAGTGCAGTGAAAAGTGTTATTGAGATCTGGGCAGTGAAAAGTGTTATTGAGATTTCTTTGTACCAGGTAAAGGTTAGTCTCATCCAATATTCTCTTGATAAGTTCTGGTGGAAACAGGTAAAGAAAGAACTGGACAGAACTTTCAAGGTCTAAGATGTTAGAATCTAGTGATTCATTGCCAATAAATGCCAGCTGCTGGCCATGATCGCTGTTGGCGATATGGGATACTCCGTGATCTGGACCATTTCGGATTTCGGGGTAATTTGCCAATTTTCATAAAAAACTTCTTAGAGAATCGAAGATTCCAAGTCAGGATGGGCAACACTATATTTAGGCCTCTCACGCAACAAGAAGGTGTTCCTCAAGGCTCTATTTTGAGTGTGACTCTGTTCCTAATTAAAATTAATAGCATAGCTAACTGTCTTCCTCTTAGTGTGAAACACTCTTTGTATGTGGATGACTTTCAGATCTCCTGCCAGTCTAGCAACATGAGTTTTATCGAGAGACAACTACAAACCTCCTTAAATCGCATAGACCATTGGTCCAAGACTAATGGTTTTAGTTTTAACACGGAAAAGACCTTGTGCATCCACTTTTGTCGAAGGCGTGGTTTGCATTTGGATCCGGAAATTTACCTAAACGGGGATAAAATCCCAATGGTGAATGAGACTAAGTTTTTGGGTGTTTCTTTCGATAATAAACTGACATTTTTGCCACACTTGCGCAACCTGAAGAGTAGATGTTTAAAATCTTTAAACCTTTTAAAGGTACTATGCTGCTCATCCTGGGGAGCAGACAAAGTTTCGATGCTCAGGATTTATAGGGCCCTTGTTCGCTCTAAGCTGGACTACGGTTGCATTGTTTATGGCTCTGCGCGAGAATCTACTCTTCGGATGCTGGATCCAATCCACCATCAAGCTTTGCGTTTGTGCACCGGTGCATTTCGAACTTCCCCTGTTCAAAGTTTGTATGTGGATGCTTATGAGCCTTCACTATCTCTCAGGAGAGAACAGTTGTCTCTCTTTTATTACATTAAACAAAAATCTCAGAAAAAACTTACAGCTGATTGTTCAGATACTCAGCTGAAAAGATTATTTGCCGCTCGGACGAGTTGTGTCCCCACATTCGACATAAGAATGGAGAATGTAAGCAGCACGATTGACCTAGACACAAGCAACATCTCACATGTTGAGGTTAATAGTATTTCACCTTGGTCATCTTCACCGATCGATGTTGATTTAAGCTTAAAGCAGTTCCCTAAAGAAACCACGCCAGACTACGTCTATAGACAGCACTTCGCAGAAATTCAGCATTGTAACAGGAATTTAATTCCTATATACACCGATGGATCTAAGTCGGATAACTATGTTGGCTTAGCCTTTGTTTGCCAGGATGAAATTGTGGCAGAACAAATAGCACCGAATTCTTCCATCTTTTCTGCGGAGTTGCAGGCTATTTACTTAGCCTTAAAGCATATAAATCGGAAAGGTCATCGTTGCTGCGTGATTTACACTGACTCAGTTAGTGCACTTCAGGCTTTGATCTCGTATGAACCTAGTTCTCACTCTCTAGTTATTAAAATTCAGAAACTAATTTGTCATCTCACTACAAGAAATTTATTTGTGAAGTTCTGTTGGGTCCCAGGCCACGTGGGTATAAGAGGTAATGAAGAAGCTGATACAGCTGCTAAGTCAGCAAGCCCTTCACAGCATACAATGCGTATTGAAGGAGGTGATTTGAAGCTAGTTGTTAAAAAACGACTAGCCGAGAGATGGCAAATCATGTGGAATGCACAAATCCACAATAAACTTTACGAGATCAAACCTTTGGTAGAAAATTGGACACATAATAGGCAATATGATAGGAGATCTGAGGTTATCCTTACTCGTCTGAGAATTGGACACACTCGACTGACTCATCAATACCTTTTGAAGGGAGATGACGAACCAGTATGTCAGCACTGCAACTGTGCTGTAAGTGTTAAACACATATTTTGCAACTGTGTTGCTTTTGATCAGAGTCGTAGACAGCATTTCGGAAATGCAAGCCTTAGAGACATTTTGGGCCAGAGGCCAAATCTGGATAATATACTGGACTTTCTAAAAGTCATTAATATGTATAGGGAAATCTGATGAATTAATTATTGTACAGTTTTATTTACGTTGAGTTGCATATATAAATTATTGTATATATATTTTGTTGTTGTTTGTTTATTTATTTTTGTTGTCGCTTATTTATTTATTTTTGTTGTTACTTATTTATTCATTATATTCTAGATTATATATTTATATTACCATTGGCTGTTTAATGGTTAAACTGTGATGTTTCGTTTGTGTATATATGTCTTCCTATTTATTTTCTACTTCGAATTGCACTATGTGTTGTGGCGCAGTATAGCCTGTATGGCTTTTGTGCCAATAAAAGTTAACCAACCAACCAACCTTTTTCCAGCACAAGTTTAGTTTTTTGGGTTTCTGTCGTTTTGCTATGGGAACTCAAGGGTCTGCTTGAGTTCCCATAGCACTTGAAGATGAAGGGAGCAGATCTACGTCAGGAGAAAGGTCAATGTGGTCATCTTCTAGATTTTCCATTATATCCTCCAAATCAATTTCATCTATCAGAGTTTCCTCAGCTAACTCTCCAAGCTCGGGGTCAAAATCGGGGTCAGTGAGGCTGTCGTCATCAAAATCCAGGCCATCTTCACTCTCAAAATTATCACGGAGTTCAGAAATAATATCGTCTTCACAAAGGCAATGTTTGTGAGCCATCCNTGTGTCATTCTTGACCTCGGCCTGGAGTTAACTGATCGATGCAGAGCGGGCGGAGACATCAGACAAGATGTGCTCTTCTTGACTGCATTGTGAGGGTATAGCTCCTGGGAAACCCTAGTGTGACGGTCTATGGGAATCTCCCATGTGATGGCATTCCGTTGTTGGGCACCATGGTGGGTGGGTTCACTAGGAGCTGAATAGTTATTCTTAAATATGGATTCATTAAAATCAAAAAAAATCATGTATCAATGTATCGCCACCGAAGGAGGACAGTTCCTCCAACCAACCATCTTACCTCATCGTGCATGCTATGGGAGAAACAACTCTTTCTAAACGTCCCCTCTTTTTCATTCAGAAACTCTTTGAATTGACCATTGGGCATCTTAAAAAATCTAAAGTTGAGGTCAGGAGATCTGCTTGTAGAAGCAGCTTCACCTCAACAGTCTGAAAAGCTTATGAAAATGAAATCTCTAGGAGACATACAAGTCACCATCACACCACACACAAGTTTGAACTCATCACGTGGTGTGGTATCTGAAATCGATCTGATGTCTGAGGATGAATCAGATATTCAGATCGGTCTTTCAGACCAAGGTGTCACTGCTGTTTGACTAATTTTGATCCGTCGAGACGGCAAGTTGATACCAACTAAACATTTTATTCTCACTTTTGGAAAGTTTACATTGTCGTCATCTGTCACGGCAGGATATCTCCATTGCCCAGTTCGCCCATACATTCCAAATCTGCTGCGTTGTTTCAAATGCCAGCGTTTTGGACATTCACAAACATCCTGCCGAGGTAAAAGTTGCTCTGCAATTTCCAGACGGAAACCCCTCGATGTGGGTTCCTGTCCGTTGTGAGGGGACCTCCCAGAGATGGTTTAGAAACTCTTCTTTACCATCCTTGGGATCTGAACGCTCACCCACGTGTTTGCCGTGCGTGGTGTCCCGTATGCCGGAAAGGGGGATCCTGGTAGTTGAGGGGCAACATANCCACTAGCTCAAAAGCAGTCTGGGATAAAATCCATAAAATTAATGGGAAATATGCTTCTCACTCTCTGTCCATGCTGGAAAATAATGGCACAATAATCAGCGATATACAGGGTATTGCTGATTTATTGGGTGAAACATTTTCTGCTTCATCCAGCAATGTTGTGTATTCAAGGAATTTTCAAGCTTATAAAGCCCAAAGAGATAAACAGTGTTTAAACTTTTACTTCTCATCTAATGAGGAATATAATGTGCCATTCACTAGAATCGAATTACAAACAGTGATTTCTCGTGCGGGAAATAGTGCTGTAGGCTTGGATAAAATCCACTACAGCATGATTAAAAATCTGTCAAACAATTCCCTCTCTAATCTCCTGCATCTGTTTAACAGAATATGGACAGAAAATACTTTTCCTGACTCTTGGAGACTATCAATTATTATCCCTATCCCAAAACCCGGTAAAGACCGGAAGAATCCCTCTAATTACAGACCAATCTCTTTAACAAGTTGCCTGTGTAAACTCTTTGAGAGGATGGTAAACAGACGCCTGATGTTCCTCCTAGAGGAAAAGAACTACTTTTCACCACATCAGAGTGGATTTCGTAGGAACAGAAGTACCACGGACAATTTAGTAAAACTTGAAACATCCATACGCGAAGCGTTTGTTAGACGACAGCACTTAGTGTCTGTTTTCTTTGATATAGAAAAGGCCTATGATCGCTGCTGGCGTTACGGAATACTTCGTGATTTACATGAATTCGGACTGCGGGGTAATTTGCCAGTTTTTATAAAAAACTTCCTGCAGAATCGAAGATTCCAAGTTAGGATGGGCAACACACTATCTAGATCTTTTGTCCAAGAAGAAGGTGTTCCTCAAGGATGTATTTTGAGTGTGACTCTGTTCCTAATTAAAATTAATAGCATAGCTAACTGTCTTCCCTCTAGTGTGAAACACTCTTTGTATGTGGATGACTTTCAGATCTCTTGCCAGTCTAGCAACATGAGTTTCATTGAGAGACAACTGCAAACCTCCCTAAATCGCATAGACCATTGGTCCAAGACCAATGGTTTTAGTTTTAACACTGAGAAGACCTCGTGCACCCACTTCTGCCGAAGGCGTGGGTTGCACTTGGATCCCGAAATTTACTTAAATGGGGTCAAAATCCCAATGGTGAATGAGGCAAAATTTTTGGGTGTTTTGTTTGACCATAAACTAACGTTTTTGCCGCACTTGCGCAATTTGAAGAGTAGATGTCTAAAATCTTTGAACCTTTTAAAGGTACTGTGCTGCTCATCCTGGGGAGCAGACAAATGTTCTATGCTCAGGATTTATAGGGCCCTTGTCCGCTCAAAGCTGGACTACGGATGCATTGTTTATGGGTCAGCGCGAGAATCTACTCTTCGGATGCTGGATCCAATCCACCATCAAGCACTACGTTTGTGCACTGGTGCTTTTCGAACTTCTCCTGTACAAAGTCTGTATGTGGATGCTTATGAGCCTCCACTATCTCTTAGGAGAGAACAGTTGTCTCTATTTTATTATATAAAACAAAAGTCCTTTAGTAAACCTTCAGTTGATTGTACAGTATTAGATACTCAGCTGAAAAGATTATTTGAAGCTCGCCCAAGTAGTGTCCCTTTATTCGCCATAAGAATGGAGAATGTGAGCAGCACGATTGACCTGGATACAGGCAACATTTCACAGCTAGAGGTCTGTAGTGTATCACCTTGGTCAACTCCTGTGATAAATGTTGACCTTAGCCTAAAGCAATTTCCTAAGGAATCCACACCTGACTACGTCTATAGACAGCACTTTGCAGAAATTCAACATAGTAACAGGAATTTAATTCCTATTTATACAGATGGATCTAAATCTGATGATTACGTTGGCTCAGCTTTCGTCTGCCAGGATGAAATCGTGGCAGAACAAATTGCATTGAATTCTTCCATCTTTTCTGCAGAGTTGCATGCTATTTATTTAGCCTTAAAGCATGTAAATAGGAAAGGTCATCGTTGCTGTGTGATCTACACCGACTCTGTTAGTGCACTTCAGGCTTTGATCTCGTGCGAACCTAGTTCTCACTCTATAGTGATTAAAATTCATAATCTTATTTGCCATCTTTTTACGAGGAATCTCTCTATAAAATTTTGTTGGGTACCTGGGCATGTTGGCATAAGAGGGAACGAAGAAGCTGATGCAGCTGCAAAGGCAGCTAGTCCTTCACAGCATGAAATGTGTCTCGAAGGAAGTGACTTGAAGCTAGTAGTTAAAAAACGACTAGCGGAGAGATGGCAAAACATGTGGAATGCACAAATCCACAATAAACTACACGAGATCAAGCCAAATATAGAAAATTGGACACGTAACAAACATTATGACAGGAGATTTGAAGTAATTCTTACTCGTTTGAGAATTGGGCATACTCGGTTGACTCATTTATACCTTTTGAAGGGTGAAGCCCAGCCAGTATGTGAGTATTGCAACTGCACCCTAAGTGTAAAACACATGCTGTGCAATTGCTCTGCTTTCAAGACAAGGCATAGACAATATTTCGGAAATGCTTGTCTGACAGAAATCCTTGGCCAAAGGCCAAATGTCAATAATTTACTAGACTTTCTGAAAGTCACTAATATTTATAAACAAATTTGAATATTTATTTATTTACCTATTCATTTATCTATACTTTTATATACCTTGTTTTTATTTATTGTTACCGTTGTATATGTTTGTTATTGTTATTTGTTATTAATTTTTAATATATGTATATATGACCTTTTTAATTTTACTATTTGGCATGGCACAGCATAGCCTATATGGCTTTTGTGCCAAAAAACCTTAACAAACCAACCAACCATCTAGACGGAAATTTGCTAAAGCCATGATGGTATTCTGAGAAATATTTTCGTATTTGTACACTTTTTTATAAAGCAGCCATGCGTTGGCCATCGTGAGGTCCAAGTAATGATAGAACATGTGCATGTGCCTATGTTTGCTCTATATTCGAATCTTACATATGCTCATAATGCTGTCGATAAGGTCTACGCCACCCATAAAATGATTATACTCGCCAACTACATTAGGTCATTTGATGTTTACATATCTTGAGTTTGTTTTGTCATATCTCTGGACTTCAGTTTCAGGTTTTTGGCCAGCAAATGCGAAAGCCACGGTGACAATTTTATTGTGTTTCCATGCGACTGTTGACACATCGATGCCATTGATGGCTATGTATTTTTCTGAATATCCTCATTCTATCTTCATGATCAACTTCTCTGATGTCAGTTTGCAATTGGGAATCCTATTCCTTCTAATAGTACTAAGACTGAGGATTCTTTCTTTGGCTAAATATTCTAAGAGACTTAGAGAAGTAAAATAGTTGTCAAAGTACAGCCTAAAATTTTGGTGCCTAGGGATCATACATGACAATCTCATTACAACATTGGATGAGGCTCCCAAATCTGGTTCTCCTTGAATAACAATATTCTTTTTTCTTGTTTTAACCTCTGTCTTATAGGCAAACCCGGAAACACCACTCAAGACATAGATTTTGTACCCCCATTTGTGCGGTTTCTTGGAGTTGTATCTTTTAAGCAAATTTCGGGCTTTGGTGGAGCACATTTGCTCATCCATACAAAGGTTCTTTTTTAGTGAAACTTTGCTGAATGTTGCGTTTAAGGCATCAATAACTGGTTGGATTTTGAAAATCCTGTCAGCATTGGGGTCAGTCTGAGGAAGAAATTTGCTATTATCATTGAAATGCAGAAAATGTCTAATCTTTTCAAATTTATTCAAAGCCATTGTTTGTTGAATAAGTGGTGTTTCAAGGACGGGTCCCCAGTGGTTGGTAACTCTGGGCAGTTGAATTAGTTTCAGATACGTGAAAAGTGTTATTGAGATTTCTTTGTACCAGGTAAAGGTTAGTCTCATCCAATATTCTTTTGATAAGTTGTGGTGGAAACAGGTAAAGAAAGAACTGGACAGAACTTTCAAGGTCTAAGATGTTACAATCTAGTGATTCATTGCCAATAAATGCCAGCTGCTGTGCATTCAATTCAAGGTTTTTCTTTTTCCAGCACAAGTTTAGTTTTTTGGGTTTCTGTCGTTTTGCTATGGGAACTCAAGGGTCTGCTTGAGTTCCCATATCACTTGAAGATGAAGGGAACAGATCTACGTCAGGAGAAAGGTCAATGTGGTCATCTTCTAGATTTTCCATTATATCCTCCATATCAATTTCATCTATCAGAGTTTTTTCAGCTAACTTTCCAAGCTCGGGGTCAAAATCGGGGTCAGCGAGGCTGTCGTCATCAAAATCCAGGCCATCTTCACTCTCAAAATTATCACGGAGTTCAGAAATAATATCGTCTTCACAAAGGCAATGTTTGTGAGCCATCCTGAAACACGAAAATAACCATGGTGACTAACTACACTTTTCATATAAGACAGCTACCCTTTTCACATGATGTAGCTCACAAGATACAAACATTAAATACCAGATTAGCCAATAAAAAACTATAAAATTCTTGAAGATAACATTAGATTACAAAATTCAATTATTTACCTTTAAGAATTTTACATAAACAAACACCAGCAGGTTCTAAAACTATTATCAGATTTTTATATTCGCGATATGCACTGACTTGTTCAAATGTTCAAATCAGTAACGAAAAATTCAAAATTGTAACAAGTAACACCATCTAAATTTTAGATTTTAAACTAATATTGTAACTTGGAGTATAGACAACAGAATACAGTGCATGAAAACGAATGGAAAAATTCCTGTTAAAAATTAGAAAGGCGAATTGGGTTTGTTGCCTGTAGTCTACCAAATGTTATAGAGGGTTAAGTTGGGATAAAATGTCATTTATCCGAGTCATCGGGAATACCTGGGGTTTTGTTATATCAAAAATTTGTTATATCAAAATTTTTCACAGGTCTAAAGTGATACAAATCTCATCAGAGCTCTTGGAACAACATGTATAGGAGAGTTCCTCTCCGATGAGCTCTCTTCACATATACCTGCTTTGATAAGCTCACTAACTTGCTTCTTAAGGCCAGTTAATTAACTGTATGGAATTCAGTACTGTCTAACATTAACGGGACGTTCCGACGTCAGGCTAACGGAGTGAATATATCTGTTAGTGCCAGATAACTCGGCAATTTCGCTAGCAACAGCGTCTGGATATTTACTCAAAATATCTATTATCTTCCTTTTAACTGGGTCGTCTAGATCTCTCTTTCTAACTCTGCCTTACTATTTATATTAATACAAAATCCCCCCCTCACAACTTGGTTTATCAGCCTTAACTACTGATCCGATTCCCACCAACAGCCCAGGGTGCTGGCAAATAATGTCTATTCCGTAGACATCATATCGTAACTTGCCCCCTCAGGAAAACCAACACTGGGTGTTTTCGTGCATACCTTATTCCCATCATGGAAACAGCACTCGATTTCTACGGCCTCGTCACTTTTTATGAGTGCTCCTGACATCCCACTAATACGTGAATCGTTTGGGACCATCCAATTCCTATTTTCTTGCTCGAGATATTCAGTCAATTTATTATTAATGACGGTCCTTTCGGCACCCGTATCTACTAGGCCTGCAATTTCATGACCTATGATTACTCCCTTTACAATCGGCAACCCTCAGTCTGACAAATGTATCTTTCTGGTCAGTTCTAATTTAACTAACGGGTCATTCGCCTGACCTTTGAAATGACCTCTGACTAGTTTAAATTTCTTCTTTTGTTGCATCTCCTTGCAATATGTCCCTTCTCACTGCATGAGTAGCAATGGTGCACTTCTCCCCACTTCTCAGAGCCCTTACTCCACTTCACATATTCAAGCAAAGATGCGAAAGATTCAGTCAAACTCTTTACTTGAGTCTCCAACTCCGCTACACGGTTTCTTCTTTTTCTCCAACTCCCTTTCATGCTCAACATTTGCGCATACCTCATTTATCCCACCTCACTTATTGCAGGCTGATTCAGTTTCCTCTTCCTCTTTGGCCCTTGCTATTGCCTCATCCAAAGTGTCTGGCCGACTCTGCCTTACCTGCCTCTGAATCTCCGCTAGTAGCCCTTTCACAAAACACTCTTTGACAGTATTGTCGCGAAGCGTCGCTAAGTGAGTATTACGGATCACCGCTTGCGAAAACAATGATTCAANGTATCTTTTCAGCAAATTTCGGGCTTTGGTGGAGCACATTTGCTCATCCATACAAAGGTTCTTTTTTAGTGAAACTTTGCTGAATGTTGCGTTTAAGGCATCAATAACTGGTTGGATTTTGAAAATCCTGTCAGCATTGGGGTCAGTCTGAGGAAGAAATTTGCTATTATCATTGAAATGCAGAAAATGTCTAATCTTTTCAAATTTATTCAAAGCCATTGTTTGTTGAATAAGTGGTGTTTCAAGGACGGGTCCCCAGTGGTTGGTAACTCTGGGCAGTTGAATTAGTTTCAGATACGTGAAAAGTGTTATTGAGATTTCTTTGTACCAGGTAAAGGTTAGTCTCATCCAATATTCTTTTGATAAGTTGTGGTGGAAACAGGTAAAGAAAGAACTGGACAGAACTTTCAAGGTCTAAGATGTTACAATCTAGTGATTCATTGCCAATAAATGCCAGCTGCTGTGCATTCAATTCAAGGTTTTTCTTTTTCCAGCACAAGTTTAGTTTTTTGGGTTTCTGTCGTTTTGCTATGGGAACTCAAGGGTCTGCTTGAGTTCCCATATCACTTGAAGATGAAGGGAACAGATCTACGTCAGGAGAAAGGTCAATGTGGTCATCTTCTAGATTTTCCATTATATCCTCCATATCAATTTCATCTATCAGAGTTTTTTCAGCTAACTTTCCAAGCTCGGGGTCAAAATCGGGGTCAGCGAGGCTGTCGTCATCAAAATCCAGGCCATCTTCACTCTCAAAATTATCACGGAGTTCAGAAATAATATCGTCTTCACAAAGGCAATGTTTGTGAGCCATCCTGAAACACGAAAATAGCCATGGTGACTAACTACACTTTTCAGATAAGACAGCTACCCTTTTCACATGATGTAGCTCACAAGATACAAACATTAAATATCAGATTAGCCAATAAAAAACTATAAAATTCTTGAAGATAACATTAGATTACAAAATTCAATTATTTACCTTTAAGAATTTTACATAAACAAACACCAGCAGGTTCTAAAACTATTATCAGATTTTTATATTCGCGATATGCACTGACTTGTTCAAATGTTCAAATCAGTAACGAAAAATTCAAAATTGTAACAAGTAACACCATCTAAATTTTAGATTTTAAACTAATATTGTAACTTGGAGTATAGACAACAGAATACAGTGCATGAAAACGAATGGAAAAATTCCTGTTAAAAATTAGAAAGGCGAATTGGGTTTGTTGCCTGTAGTCTACCAAATGTTATAGAGGGTTAAGTTGGGATAAAATGTCATTTATCCGAGTCATCGGGAATACCTGGGGTTTTGTTATATCAAAAATTTGTTATATCAAAATTTTTCACAGGTCTAAAGTGATACAAATCTCATCAGAGCTCTTGGAACAACATGTATAGGAGAGTTCCTCTCCGATGAGCTCTCTTCACATATACCTGCTTTGATAAGCTCACTAACTTGCTTCTTAAGGCCAGTTAATTAACTGTATGGAATTCAGTACTGTCTAACATTAACGGGACGTTCCGACGTCAGGCTAACGGAGTGAATATATCTGTTAGTGCCAGATAACTCGGCAATTTCGCTAGCAACAGCGTCTGGATATTTACTCAAAATATCTATTATCTTCCTTTTAACTGGGTCGTCTAGATCTCTCTTTCTAACTCTGCCTTACTATTTATATTAATACAAAATCCCCCCCTCACAACTTGGTTTATCAGCCTTAACTACTGATCCGATTCCCACCAACAGCCCAGGGTGCTGGCAAATAATGTCTATTCCGTAGACATCATATCGTAACTTGCCCCCTCAGGAAAACCAACACTGGGTGTTTTCGTGCATACCTTATTCCCATCATGGAAACAGCACTCGATTTCTACGGCCTCGTCACTTTTTATGAGTGCTCCTGACATCCCACTAATACGTGAATCGTTTGGGACCATCCAATTCCTATTTTCTTGCTCGAGATATTCAGTCAATTTATTATTAATGACGGTCCTTTCGGCACCCGTATCTACTAGGCCTGCAATTTCATGACCTATGATTACTCCCTTTACAATCGGCAACCCTCAGTCTGACAAATGTATCTTTCTGGTCAGTTCTAATTTAACTAACGGGTCATTCGCCTGACCTTTGAAATGACCTCTGACTAGTTTAAATTTCTTCTTTTGTTGCATCTCCTTGCAATATGTCCCTTCTCACTGCATGAGTAGCAATGGTGCACTTCTCCCCACTTCTCAGAGCCCTTACTCCACTTCACATATTCAAGCAAAGATGCGAAAGATTCAGTCAAACTCTTTACTTGATTTTGCAACTCTGCTGCACGGTTCCTTCTTTTTCTCCAACTCCCTTTCATGCTCAACATTTGCGCATACCTCATTTATCCCACCTCACTTATTGCAGGCTGATTCAGTTTCCTCTTCCTCTTTGGCCCTTGCTATTGCCTCATCCAAAGTGTCTGGCCGACTCTGCCTTACCTGCCTCTGAATCTCCGCTAGTAGCCCTTTCACAAAACACTCTTTGACAGTATTGTCGCGAAGCGTCGCTAAGTGAGTATTACGGATCACCGCTTGCGAAAACAATGATTCAATCCTAATCCTATATTTGTAAACTTTCTCACCTCTTCTCTGGGAGATTTTTAATACATGATCAAAGGGTTCTTGTTCCTTTTCTTTATGACCAAAGCACTTTATAAGCCCCTTCCTTATTTCATCATAGCTTATGACGCCCTGGTCCTTTAAGTCGAAAAATACAGACAAAGGCTCACCTTTTAGGCGAGCTCGAACTACGGTGACCTTCACAATCTCGTCCCAGCTTGTCAATGATGCTATGTCCTTGATGGTTTTCAAAAATCTACTTAAATCTAAAGTATTGCCAGGCAGATTCGAAAAACATTGAATCATGCCCATAAATCCAGTTACAATGGGCACATTGCCAAATTTCCCTGCCCCTGTCCCTGAAGATCTACTAGTAATTTGTTCGTCCATAGTTTACCAAAACTTTTTCACAATAAAATGGGTGTTTGGTCAGTTTTTTACAACAAACAACTCGATCAAAATGATCCTGTTGCGACAGGATCATTTTGATTGAGTTGAGTTGATCGCCAATGTTGAGTTTCCTGTAGATCGAAATCCACGGAGACAATAAATATGCATATGCATATATATGCAATCCCCTGGAGGGGGGTGGTCCCTCTTCGGACGACGAAAGTCACCCTCACTTACTACGCAGTTAGTGTGAAAATAAAAAATAGTGTCCGTATTTTCACAATTTTATTCCGCTGACAAGTGATACATGTTCTGCACCATTGATTGGTATCTTTGAGCATGGCTGGCCATACAAAGTGTACCTGAATTAGTTTCCAGGTTGCACGAGTTCCAGGGTGGGAGAGATTGTGAACAGAATTGAAGGCTTCACAGCGAAAGTTAATTGGAATGTATGGTCGTATCCTATTATTTGACGTATCACACATGATTTGTAGTTTTAAATTTAGGGTGATAAGTTGTAGCTGTAAGGAAGATTGTTGGGTAGACTGTGTAGTTTCCTGATTTTTTGGAATGAACAAGGTTGGGTGCATTTTTTTGCATCTGCACCAAAGTTAGTGTGGTAAAAACATAAGCCACCTTCTGGTTCTTTGTAACGGCATCGCTCACGGGATGGACTTCGTCTGTGTGAGTCCTGGCAATTTTGGAAGTTGTATCTTGGGCGATGTTGGTAGCATGGTGCTCGTACCTGGGTAGAGAGTTCATTCACTTGCAATGGGAATTCCTGTAGTTGTTTCTCGATTGGGTTGCTAATAAAGAATTGTTCCTGTTTATGATGATAAGTTTGTGTATTTTATTAGCCATTGTGGTGAGTTGTGACAGTGTTTCATTCAAGGCTGCCAGAATAGCTTGGATATTCCCTGGGAGTCTTGAGAGCCACAGTGATTTTAATAAGTCTTCACTGAAATATTCATTGGCGAGGTCACGCATCTTAGTTAGTAAGTGTGATGGGTGCTTGTCACCCAATTCAAGTCCTTGTAATAGTGTTCGCAATTTAGATGTTTGGCTTTCTGAGTATATGTCGATTAGCCTTTTTTTTTATAGTGGCATATTTATTGCTGTCAGGTGGCTTGGTTACCAGGTCATGCACAGATTCTAAGATGTCTGATTCTATTGTTGAAATTACATAGTAATATTTGGTTATGTCGGCGGAAACGTTAGCAATGGCGAATAGGGCTTCAAGTTGAGCAAACCAGAGAGTGGGGTTATTTTTCCAAAATGGAGGTGGTTTGACTGCCACTCAAGAAATTTGTGGAATGCCTGTTGATTTCATTATATCAGTTGACGAAATTTTTCAAAAATAAAGGTATAAAATTGTCACTGACCTTCTTAAATCACAGGAAATAGTTAAATTTCATTTTTCTGATTTTGTGGTTGTATGATGGAGATGGATTATCCTTGTGAGGCACGTGTCTTCTTTGTTCAGGTCCCCAGTTTTGGAGTTTGAGCCCCTATGCGAATCGCTCGATGTTGATGAGAATACGTCCAGTGGGAATTTAATATCTGTTTTCTTTATTTACAAATATATACGGTAATGTACAATACAATGTATTTACAGCCCGACATCGATCGAAGGTTAAAGTTGTTTGTGCTGACCACTTGTTCTATTGTCCGTTTCCAGTAGTCGTTGGTTGGAAGTGGGTGACCAGTTCAAAGTTTACTTTTTTCCTATCCTTGCGCACTCTATCCTCCGAATCAGCAGGTTCCCGACAGGCGCCACAATTACTTTTTGAGATTTGGTTCCATCTGCTCTCTCTAAGCTGGACTATGGATGTATAGTCTATGGCTCTGCGCGAGAATCTACTCTTTGGATGCTGGATCTAATCCATTTTCAAGCACTGCGTTTGTGCACTGGTTCTTTTTGAACTTCTCCTGTACAAAGTTTGTACGTGGATGCTTATGAGCCTCCACTATCTCTCAGGAGAGAACAGTTGTCTCTTTTTTATTACATTAAGCAGAAATCCCAAGCTAAACAATCAGTTGACTGTATGGTATTAGATACGCAACGCATAACATTATTTGTAGCTCACCCAAGCTGTGTCCCTACATTCAACATAAGAATGGAGAATGCAAGCAGCACGATTGACCTGAATACAAGCAACATTTTACAGGCTCAGGTTGATAGTATACCACTTTGGTCAACCCCTGAGATAAATGTTGACTTTAGCTTAAAGCTGTTACCTAAGGAATCCACTCCAGACTATATCTACATACAGCACTTTGCAGAAATTTAATACCAAGACAAGAAGTTAATTGCTATTTATACTGACGGTTCTAAATCGGATGAATATGTTGGCTCAGCTTTCGTTAGCCAGGATGAAATCGTGGCAGAACAAATTGAATCAAATTCATCTATCTTTACTGCAGAGCTGCAGGCTATTTATCTAGCTTTAAAGTATGTATTCAGAAAAGGTCATCGTTGTTGCGTGATTTACACTGACTCAGTTAGTTCCCTTCAAGCTTTGATTTCATGTGAACCTAGTTTTTACTCCATAGTGATTAAAATTCGTAAATTGTTTTGCCATCTTCTTGCAAGGAATTTCTCTATAAAATTTTGTTGGGTCTCAGGCCATGTAGGTATAAGAGGAAATGAAGTAGCTGACGCAGCTGCAAAGTCAGCTAGTTTTTCACAGCATACAATGCATATTGAAGGAGGCGATTTGAAGCTACTCGTTAAGAAACGACTAGTGGCGAGATGGCAAAATATGTGGAATGCACAAGTCCACAATAAACTACATGAGATCAAACCTATGATAGAAAATTGGACACATAATAAATATTATGACAGGAGATTTGAGGTTATTTTCACTCGTCTGAGGATTGGACATACTTGGTTGACTCATCAATACGTTTTGAAGGATGAAGAGCAACCAGTATGCCAGTATTGCAACTGCTCTCTAAGTGTTAAACTCATACTGCTCTATTGGTTTGCCTTTGAGAACTGTCGTAGACAGCATTTTGGAAATGCAAGTTTCAAAGAGATTCTGGGCCAGAGACCAAATCATTATAATGTATTGGACTTTTTAAAAGTCATTAATTTGTATAAAGAAATTTAATTAATTATTTATTTATATATTTATTTCAATTTTGCATGTTGTTGTCTGTTTGTACTTACTATGTGAATATTTATTTTTATTGTTGTTATTTATTTATTTAGTTATTATTGTCATATGTTAGTTATCTATCATGTTTAAAATTTTTTAATAATTTGCCCTGGCGCAGCATAGCCTATATGGCTCTTGTGCCAATTAACAAAAACCAACCAACCAACCTACTTTTCCTTTTTCAGTTAATTTCATTGAGTCTTCTTTGTCCATGCTTAATTTTTCAGCAGGATCCTGTAAAAAGTGAAAAATTCTCATTTCTGATATAATAATCTTACATTACTTGTACTGATTTTTTATTAACTCAAAAAATATTTATTTAATAATAAACAATTTGCAGCCATTTTAAATAACATATTTTATCAGATTGTGCATTGTTGTCATGGGTTTTTCAGTTATAAACCTTCAAATCATAAAAATTATTAAATTAGTTTCAATTAATTCCATTGAATTTTAATTTAGAGATGAAGACGATTTTGCTTCTTATTTTTTCTTACGTGCTGCCAGATCCATAATAATATGTACTATTACTTGTACAGAATCCTCCACGGTGACTTCTTTTTGATCACATGAAATTTCTTCCTTTGAACTATTAACTTGTACTTTATTATCCGCAATCTAAACAATGAATGTAAACACGATAAACACAGAAATCGTAACACTTTCTTTGCCTGAATTCAAAAATTATATAGGAATTTGAAAAAAGAGAAACAAAGCAAATAACAAACACTTATAACCAAATAAACACATGAAATTGTTATTCTAAAAACATACTTTGAATCTTTATTTTATAGGAAATTTACAAGAATAAATATTAAAATTTAAAAAAATCAATTAATTTCTGCTTATAAATTTCTTAAATGAAACGTGATATAAAAGCATAAATATTGCATTGTGATTTGGCATTATTAATTGTATAGAAAGTGTAAATTGTTTCAATCATAAAGTCAACTGAAAATGTAATATTAATGAAGAATTATTCTCTGTCGAAGTAAACGAACGAATATTTATTTGCGTATACTTAAAAGCTTACTTTATCTTCATTGATACAATTTAATAAAATGTCTGAGTAAAATGAGTTTTAAATTTTCAGTTTTCAGATTAACTTCAAAAATGTAAATAATAAAATGTTCATTTATATCTTTATACTCGAGAAGCAACGATAAAATCAATCGACAATCAATCGATAAGTTTAACCAATTAAAAATAATTGCCACATTTGTTACTCTTTCGTTACAACTTTTTTTCTTATAAATGAGCATTGTTTTCATTTATATAGCGGCGAATATCGATATATTTGCTGTATCTGTATTCAGCAATATTGATAAATAATGGATAAAAACATTTTGTAAATATAAAATATAGCATTGCTCGGTGAACAAAATTTCAAATGTACTCAAAATCAAGTCGTAAATGTACTTTAAACACTAGTACATTTGCCTTTAGATTACAGTTGTGACAACTTTTCATAAGATTATTATAAATTAACAAGAGATTTCCATCTTATTTTTCAATATCTTATTGTAAAAATGTTATCTGTTTGCTTCTTTTTATTCATCTTAATGGAATCGAATATTTAAATACTAGTAGCCCGGGACGCCCCCCTAGTGGGCGTTATTTACAAATTTCCATAAAACACGGTTCCTTTGACTTTTTTGTTCCTATCAATATGTTGTACAGTTCCGTTAAAGTCCCAATAGTAAGATTTACCCTCCAAATGAAGGGGTGGCAACCCTCCAAACTGTAGCCCCCTATGCGAGCAATAAAGTCAAAGGAACCATACCCCTACTCGCGACCCTTTGCGAGATATAAGCTTGTGAAAATTCGCCCACGTCATTTCCAGTCACATGACATCGTTGTCAAAAGGGAGTCTACTGCGTGAAAAAAAAATTAACGCGCGCTTGTCCATACTCGGGGGTCGCCGACCCGCTCGTTCGTGGGGTAAATTGTGGCAAACAGGCGGTCACCCGTAGAATAATTTTCAGAGGGCTATATCTCGGAAAGGGTCGCGCATAGGGGTATGGTTCATTAGACATTTATCGTTTGCACAAAGGGGGTCGCAAACCCTTTCATTCGGAGGGTAAATCTTATTGTCCCAATCGCGTCATATGGATCTATATTTCTATCTATTAAACATTCTATAAATACTTTAAAATAGTTTAATTTGTTTATTTACCTTCGCTTGTAATACTTGATTTTAAATGTATTCGCCATTTTTTCAACAAATTTCCCGTGAGTCAATGCGCGACGTTTACTGACTTATGAGTCATGGGATGTTGTAAACATGCAGCGCAAGGTTAATCAAGGCATATAATAAGGCAAGGCACATAATAATTATTTATACCAAATATAATTTATTGTTAATTTAAAATCTTTGCTAGGGCGCCTCTAGTGACTGTTTTTTCCGTTATGTGGACAGACTGATAGGTCACACTTTTTTATGCAGCGAAAATGTAGCGTAAATGACGTCATGAGCAGCAACCGCTGCATGGCATTTTAAAAACGCTTGTCGCTGAAGCAAAATGGACACTGTCCCTTGTTCACTGATTTCAGTTTTAGAAAGCAACATATTATTTAAAAAATTACAAGAGAATAAAAAAAAGGAGGTATGAAGATTTAATGGTTGGCATCGCTGTTTCCAATGAACGTAAAAAATCTAGGTGACAGAATATACAAAATTACGTTGAAGAGGTCGTACTTTCATATTGTATGGATGACTTCAAAGCTCATTTTAGACTCACAAAAAGTTCAACAGAAGTAAGTTTTTAACTTAAAATAAGGTAAATTATCAGTTAATTTAGAAATTAATAGAAAATNCTTCCTTACTTCATCATAGCTTATGACGCCCTGGTCCTTTAAGTCGAAAAATACAGACAAAGGCTCACCTTTTAGGCGAGCTCGAACTACGGTGACCTTCACAATCTCGTCCCAGCTTGTCAATGATGCTATGTCCTTGATGGTTTTCAAAAATCTACTTAAATCTAAAGTATTGCCAGGCAGATTCGAAAAACATTGAATCATGCCCATAAATCCAGTTACAATGGGCACATTGCCAAATTCCCCTGCCCCTGTCCCTGAAGATCTACTAGTAATTTGTTCGTCCATAGTTTACCAAAACTTTTTCACAATAAAATGGGTGTTTGGTCAGTTTTTTACAACAAACAACTCGATCAAAATGATCCTGTTGCGACAGGATCATTTTGATTGAGTTGAGTTGATCGCCAATGTTGAGTTTCCTGTAGATCGAAATCCACGGAGACAATAAATATGCATATGCATATATATGCAATCCCCTGGAGGGGGGTGGTCCCTCTTCGGACGACGAAAGTCACCCTCACTTACTACGCAGTTAGTGTGAAAATAAAAAATAGTGTCCGTATTTTCACAATTTTATTCCGCTGACAAGTGATACATGTTCTGCACCATTGATTGGTATCTTTGAGCATGGCTGGCCATACAAAGTGTACCTGAATTAGTTTCCAGGTTGCACGAGTTCCAGGGTGGGAGAGATTGTGAACAGAATTGAAGGCTTCACAGCGAAAGTTAATTGGAATGTATGGTCGTATCCTATTATTTGACGTATCACACATGATTTGTAGTTTTAAATTTAGGGTGATAAGTTGTAGCTGTAAGGAAGATTGTTGGGTAGACTGTGTAGTTTCCTGATTTTTTGGAATGAACAAGGTTGGGTGCATTTTTTTGCATCTGCACCAAAGTTAGTGTGGTAAAAACATAAGCCACCTTCTGGTTCTTTGTAACGGCATCGCTCACGGGATGGACTTCGTCTGTGTGAGTCCTGGCAATTTTGGAAGTTGTATCTTGGGCGATGTTGGTAGCATGGTGCTCGTACCTGGGTAGAGAGTTCATTCACTTGCAATGGGAATTCCTGTAGTTGTTTCTCGATTGGGTTGCTAATAAAGAATTGTTCCTGTTTATGATGATAAGTTTGTGTATTTTATTAGCCATTGTGGTGAGTTGTGACAGTGTTTCATTCAAGGCTGCCAGAATAGCTTGGATATTCCCTGGGAGTCTTGAGAGCCACAGTGATTTTAATAAGTCTTCACTGAAATATTCATTGGCGAGGTCACGCATCTTAGTTAGTAAGTGTGATGGGTGCTTGTCACCCAATTCAAGTCCTTGTAATAGTGTTCGCAATTTAGATGTTTGGCTTTCTGAGTATATGTCGATTAGCCTTTTTTTTTATAGTGGCATATTTATTGCTGTCAGGTGGCTTGGTTACCAGGTCATGCACAGATTCTAAGATGTCTGATTCTATTGTTGAAATTACATAGTAATATTTGGTTATGTCGGCGGAAACGTTAGCAATGGCGAATAGGGCTTCAAGTTGAGCAAACCAGAGAGTGGGGTTATTTTTCCAAAATGGAGGTGGTTTGACTGCCACTCAAGAAATTTGTGGAATGCCTGTTGATTTCATTATATCAGTTGACGAAATTTTTCAAAAATAAAGGTATAAAATTGTCACTGACCTTCTTAAATCACAGGAAATAGTTAAATTTCATTTTTCTGATTTTGTGGTTGTATGATGGAGATGGATTATCCTTGTGAGGCACGTGTCTTCTTTGTTCAGGTCCCCAGTTTTGGAGTTCGAGCCCCTATGCGAATCGCTCGATATTGATGAGAATACGTCCAGTGGGAATTTAATATCTGTTTTCTTTATTTACAAATATATACGGTAATGTACAATACAATGTATTTACAGCCCGACATCGATCGAAGGTTAAAGTTGTTTGTGCTGACCACTTGTTCTATTGTCCGTTTCCAGTAGTCGTTGGTTGGAAGTGGGTGACCAGTTCAAAGTTCACTTTTTTCTTATCCTTGCGCCCTCTATCCTCCGAATCAGCAGGTTGCCGACAGGCGCCACAATTACTTTTTGAGATTTGGTTCCATTTGCTCTTATATTCTAATGGGATACAAGATTGCTAAATATGTGACTATTTAATGGTAAAAACACAGCATATAAAGAATTATAGTGCAATTATGTAGTGGCTGTAATTTGTTTAGATAATAATAAACATTTAGAAATTGCATACACTCCATATACCACTAAAATTGATGTACTTATAAGATTTAGGCTTTTATGTTAGGCTTTCCTCAACGTTTGAAGAAGTATTAAAATAGCTTGTGTCCAGTAATTTTACAGATTACTTTCTGATATCAAATATGTACTGGATTTTAAAGTTCTATTGATTAAGAAAATAATACCGAGCTGTTTCCCTTAGCAAACATTACGTTCCCTCCACCTATAATTGGCTGTGAGTAAGAGGAGGTTTAGCTCTGAATTCTGTCTTTTGTCTATGACTATTTAAAAAATTGTTTTCAGAATAATGTTATCTAGACAATATTATAGTTGAATATGTGATATTACGAATGCATTTAAAATTAATACAAACAATAATGTTTGTTTAAGCTATATACTTATATATATTACTGAAGGTTCAATTACTAATGATAATAGCACTTCTCTCTTGGTAGGAAAATATAAAACTTTAAGTCTTTTAATGTTTAATTTTATTCATAATTTTATCTCATAACATTACAGTATCACGTCTTTATGGTAAAATTCATTTTAAAGCAACATGTCTTTCTGTAATTTTAATACATTTAGACTCCTAACTAATAATTTCCAACATTGCATTTGTAATTCATAATTGTGAATGGAAAGTATTATACCGTTATATCAGAAATCTTACCGTTTAAACTTGGTCTATGAATGTATACTAAATTACACTCACTTCATTTTACTTTATTTAATGAATCATGAATGCAACGTTGACAGTACATAAACAAATGATAAATGCTCTATCTTACTCTTCGGAAAAAGCAGACACTGTTGATGAATAATATCATACATAAATAACCTAAAAATTAACTTATTTTTATATTGAATTAATACAAATTACGAAAAAGTATTAACAATTTAATCCAAAACTAACAGAAATCCAGTTTTCGCCATTGCAGCAGTTTGCTGTAGTGGCAGTAATTTATAACTCTTGTTTGTTTCTGTTTATGACGATGTTGACAAAGTTCTAATGCTTTTACCCCTCGATGTGGGTTCCTGTCCGTGGTGAGGGGACCTCCCAGAGATAGTTTAATAATTCTTCTTTACCATCCCTGGGATCTGAACGCCCACCCACGTGTTTGCCGTGCATGGTGTCCCGTATGCCGGAAAGGGGGATCCTGGTAGTTGAGGGGCAACATAACGTCCCCAATACACTGCTTTGGCCCCTGCTTCGGATAAACAGGAGGCTGAAATCAGGCTCTGTTTGAGTCAATCGGCTGGTCGTTGAGTCATTCTTGACCTCGGCTTGGAGTCAACAGATCAATGCAGACCAGGCGGACACGTCAGACAAGTTGTGCTCTTCTTGACTGCATTGTGAGGCTATAGCTCCTGGGAAACCCTGGTGTGACGGTCTATGGGAGTCTCCCATGTGATGGCATCCCCTTGTCGGGCCCCATGGTGGGTGGGGTCACTAGGAGCTGAATTGTTTTGTCTAAATATGGATTCCAAAAATTTAAAACTAAACAGGGATAAGTTACCTCCAGTAACAACCAATGTTTCCAGCACTGCAACTTACTTGATAGTTCATGCGACTGGTGATAAACCACTGTCAAAATGCTATCCATTTCTTATTCAAAAAATATTTGAATAAACTATTGGGCACTTGGAAAAGATACAAAAATTGAGGTCAGGGGACCTGCTGGTAGAAACAGCCTCACCTCAACAAACAGTAAATCTATTGGCAACAAAAACACTTGGAGACATGGAAGTCACTGTCACCTAACACGGAAGTCTAAACTCATCACGTGGGGTGATATCCGAGATTTATCTGATGTCTGAAGACGAATCAGATATACAGATCGGTCTTTCAGATCAAGGAGTCATTGCTGTTCGACACATCTCCATTCGTCGAGATGGCAAGTTGATACCAACTAAGCATCTCATTCTTACTTTCGGAAAGCCAACATTACATCATTTGTTACTGCAGGATATCTGCGCTGTCTGGTTCATCCATACATTCCAAATCGGCTGTGTTGCTTTAAATGCCAGCGATTTGGACATTCCCAAACATCATGTCGAGGCAAAAGTTTATGTGCACAGTGTGGAGTTGAAGGCCACCAGGGTACTGAGTGTACAACCACTCCATGCTGTGTCAACTGCAAAGAGGCCCATCCTGCCTACTCCCGAAAATGTCCCACGTGGCAAAGAGAGAAAGAGATTCAGCGCGTGAAAACAGTTAACAATCTACCTTACCCAGAGGCACGACGCATGGTAAATTTAAATGCACCAGTGAAACAGAAGACATTTGCTGCTGTTCTGAAATCCACAAAAACATGTGGAGTTCAGACAGACATTTCTGTTCCATCAAATGAATCTCTAACTTGCACGAAAAATGTTTGCTAATACCATCCACCCAAACAGCAGAAGAGGAGAGCAAGAAGAATAAAACACCCCTACCTAAAACAGGTGTAATGACTAGAAATGTGGGTTCTAAGAAGGCTGCTAAGAACCCGCTCAACAAACAAAAATTAAAAGCAGCCATCTCTAAATCTAAGAGATCGGAGGCTCAGTCTATGAGTGAGTTCTCTGACTTCTCTGACGAGGAGACTAATAAGGAGGTGACACTACCAACTTCACCTCCAAAAGGCAAATCAGCCGTAAAACTGAAGAGGGATACCTTCACAAAGAATGCTGCCTCAAACACATAATGGATTATAAAATNCCCTAGCTATTATTTAAATTGAAAATATAAATTCTTTTATATTTATTTCATATTTTTACAGTATAATGTGACGTAAGGGTCGACACTTCTTTAGTGCCCTGTCAGGATTGACACCACCGTTTTTCGTGGAGCACGGAAATCGAGACAGCGTTTTTACATCGTCACATTATCGTGCGAACTGTCCCGTAAATGGAAATTCAGATTTGTAATATCAGCCAATCGGGAGACAGCATATGGAAGTTACTCGGACTCCAATTAGCACTTAGTAAAGATTTAATTAAAAATAAATTGGAGAAGATGCAGAGATTCTAATTTTTGTCACGGAGAGAGAGAGTTGACATAACGAGCGCGAGTTAAATATATACCTGGTGATGAAAGGATATATTTTGATGAAGATATCGTTGATTGAGACAGCAGTTTACTTGGGGGTTTGTTCGAAAATATTATCCACTTAGCTGTCACTGGCACAACGTCGATCGCTATAACAAGGGAAAGTATTCAAATAGGCACTGATAATTCGGAAGGATTCGTTTCTCTCGGGTCGACGATATTCCGGGAGGAATCGGTTACGACTTTCCTGATCGGAGGGACTGACGACGACTAAGTTTTTTGGCCGTCTCTAGCGATATCCACAGACAATATCGGCCGTCCAGAGGTTAAAAGATCACGAGTAAGCGTCGGGTTGCCTTCGAGGACTGGTAACGGGAGACTTTCTCACGTAACTACTAACAACAATTGTTACATAACTCGAATAAAATTAACATTAAGACATAATTTCGATAAAGGAAGTTACCTCACAATAATTTAGTATATTATTATTATTTTTATTTGTAATAGAAATTTATTAATTTTTTATTTATACCATGGAATGACACCGAGCGCGTGCCCCAATACTTGCATCAGGCCTTTTGACTGTTTTTTTTTTATAAATTCGACATTAGATATATATACTTTTATTCTTTTAATATTTTTGTTTGTCTGTTCTTTTTTTTATGATATAAAAATAAGTTCATAAAAATCAACTCATGGGTCATTTAAAAAGCCTGTGTGCGTCGGTGTTTGGCCCACGGGTCATAGGTTTGCCACCACTGGCCTGGAGAGTTCTACTGCAAGCAAGACTGACATCTATCAATGGAATTCATTGACCACGTAAAGTCTGTTTTAGTTCCCGAGAAAACCTAAATTACAGAAAGAATTACTGTGGTAAACAGAGTGAATGCACAAAAGCTTCAACGCCATTTTTGCAGCAGTGCTCATAACATACTAGCAATATGTGATCGAGCATGGTCTCATATAAAACTCTGCGTTTCTTGTTCAATGCAGGCAATGAGCAGGTTGTAATTGATGTTCAGGAAGCCTGACAAAAAGGTCGATTTCCGTACATAGATGATATTTCATGAAATTTATCTAATTTAACGTTCATTAATCGAGGAAATAATGGCAAATCCCGAATCAGATGAAAAAAAATCGTACAAGATTTAAACGCCTAACTTAAGCAAAGATAAAGATGATGACTACATGTTTTACATTTTTTTGCAGATACTATTTTTATTACAATCAAAACATTTCACTCCGTAAAGGCGTAAATTCATATAAACAATTTGAAAAAAAAAAGTTTCCTCCTTTGATTTTTACTTCAATGTTTTCATTTTTGTTTTCACTATGGCTTATAGTTTTCAAGTAGAGAACATCACATCTATTTATACATTTGATGTTTTCTACTTGTAATTCTGTACTAAAAATTGTATTTCATTTATGGAAAACATTTTTTACTCCTATAATATGTAATATCGTGTTAAATTTTGTATTTTTTTTCTTCGGCAATTCTATACATTTTATATGAAAGGCGAGTAAGTTTCATCGAATGTCTGCCATATAATCATTAATCATTAATTATATTATAATTTTATATGATTTGTTTTTTGAAACCGTGTTTTCGTATTTATTTACTATTGAACACAAGACTGTGTTATGATTAAAACACTTGGCGTTTATTTATTTTATTCAGTTTATACAAGCACTTTTACACGTTTCGGGCGTTTATACAGGCACTTTTACACGTTTCGTACAGCACAAGTTATTATAACTTGTGCTGTACGAGTCCCATTGCATTTTTAATGTCGACTGATGAGGGGCTATACGCCCGAAACGTGTAAAAGTGCCTGTATCAACTGAATCTAAGTACAGCACAAGCTATAATAACTTGTGCTGTACGAGTGTCATTGCAATTTGTTTTGCAATTTTACAAATATAAAACTTCATTACGTTAAACAATTTAAAACATATTTTAAATTGAAACAGTTCACATAACTAGCAGAATTTAGTTCAGTTGAATAAAATAAGTATGAAAATGAACACAATACAAATCAATACAGTACATCAGAACACTGTTATTTATACTGAAAAATGTATCATAATTTATTTGAGAAAGAGTATACGGAGTTAGTTCTGATTTTAAAATAACAAATTAAAGTTTTTCAAAAAGAAAATTCCTTAAACTTAATTAATAATATATAAATTATATTGTGAGATTAGCAGTGGGCCACTGTGCTCATCCCAAATGACCTCTTACTCTGCAACAGGTTGGTAAAACCCGTTCTCTGCTTGTCGGATGGCTAGAAAAACAAAAATTTGAGTGGGGAGTGCGTCGGTAAGTCGGCAGGTGTCCTTCAGAGACAGGAGACAGGTTTAAAAACTAAACAAGCATTTATTTATATAACTAAAGCTAGGATACATAGGTTAAATGCGATTAAATAAGTTCACTATACAAAAAGGACGTTCTAATAGTTTTACCTGCTAGTCTGAGAGAGAGTTCACAAAGCTCTAAAAATTACAAATACCTCTATGCGGATATGTCTAATATGCGTTCGTTGAATATGTTCGTTAATGGCGATGGAAGTTCAAATGGCTGTGGTTGGTCGTATGTCCTTTCGGTCCGGAGTATGGGAACAAATATGGCACATCTACAAAGTATAACTTTCGAGGGATCGCCCGGAGCTTTCGGGGACTCGAGCTTTTATACGTTATTCGTAGGAAATGAGTTAGGTGATCGACTTCTGTTGACGCACACGGTGCACTCCGATCAACCAACTGTCAACTTTCCTACCATAATGTGAAAAAAATCTGATATACTTCTCACCAACAGTGTTTATTTTCATCGGAGTTGTTTACAAAGATTTTTCCGACATCGGCGTAAAAATCACGGATTTCACAATATTATTTTATGAAATTATATAAAATTTATATAAAATTATATGCTAATCATATAAAATTAATGAACATTAATTTTAAATGATTATCATATTAATAATCATTAATTTCTGTTAATAAGAGTTACATATTAATTAGTCAAATATGTTAAATATTTTTATTAAATTTGGATTCGTATAAATTTAATTCTGTAGCTTATCAGAAAAATACTAAATGAAATAGAAGTATTTTGAATTCAACACATCAGAATCATTTATGTTCGGCCCATTTTATACAATACAGATAAACACGAGCATATCGTTAACAACAGATCAATTTACGTAAACTTAAATGTCAGAAATTATTCATGTCATAGATAAATAAAATGCAACAAACAGCGAAAAATAGTATTATTATGAAGTAGATTTAATAACAATAATCATAATACATTTTATTCTCATCATTTTTATCTATAAAAATGTAAATTACAATTTTTGAGTAAAGTTTAATAATACGTAGAATTATTTCGATACAGTTTTTAAATGCGCTTGTTTAGATTATATGATATACGTCTATGTTTATATATATCTGTAAGAAAAATTACCCCAACGTTCAGGTTATCTCATATTTTACAACATACGTCTTTGTTCTACGCACATTCTTATACCTGATATTGGGGTCAACATAACTGCGTTTGAAATAACGATTTTATCCTGAGGATCCAAAGAGTAAACTTTAAAATTACGAAGAACATTTGCCAAAACCATTTTCATTTCAATCATGGCAAGTTTACTTCCTGTAAATAAATTATTTTAATGACATAATTCTTTTTTTTTGTATTTATTCTCTAATCACCTACCGAGACAATTTCGTGGACCGGCAGAAAATGGCAGAAATGCATAAAGATGAAGATTTTTATAGTTTACAGGTAAAAAACGGTCTGCATCGAACACCTCGGGATTTTCGTAAACAGAAGGATTATGATGGATGCCATAGATATTTATGACAAGAGTCGAATTTGCAGGCAACACGTAATTACCTATTTGAATGACAAGGGTTTAATACTTCGAGTCAATAAAAGAAATAAAAAATAATTATAGAAAAACAAATTTTAAGGTATCAAAAATTACTTATTTTCATTTCCGTAGGATTTTTTCTTGCAATAAAAGGACCAGGAGGATAGATTCTCATCGACTCCTGGAAATTATAATTTATAAAACTAATCCTTGAATGTATTATATAAATTAAGAAGGTTACCTTAATTACGCATTCTAAGTACGTCATTTT